>NW_025335438.1:23406620-23433122 GCF_004798865.1 Varanus komodoensis
GCCAGATCCTGAAGATGAAACTCAAATACTTTGGCCACCTAATGAGAAGGAAGGACTCCCTGGAGAAGAGCCTAATGCTGGGAACAATAGATGGCAAAAGAAGGGGATGGCAGAGGATGAGGTGGCTAGATGGAGTCACTGAAGCAGTTGGTGTGAGCTTAAGTGGACTCTGGGGGATGGTGGAGGACAGGAAGGCCTGGAGGAATGTTGTCCATGGGGTCGCGATGGGTCAGACATGACTTCGTGACTAACAACAACAACAACACTGTCTTGATGTCCTTCCTTCAAAGTCATTATTTGTCCTTATCTAAGTAGTCTTGCTCTTTCTTTAGGCACTGCTAATGCTGACCTCTTCCTAAGCAGAACACAACAAAGGCAAGTATACAGGTACATACATCCCTCAGAGGTTGACACAACAAAGGCAAGTATAAAGGTACATACATCCCTCAGAGGTTGGCTTCATTTGTCCCTCCACTTATAAGCAGATGGCTATATGATACTTAGTTTTACACAAGGATTTTCCTGTTTGCTGCAATGTCCAGCACACACTCATACATATAGGAACATCATTCTTTGAATACAAACTAATACATGCAGAATAAACCTCCTAGATCAAGTGTTCTGTCCCCTCCCCTTCTTAAAACAAGAGTGCCCAGCCAGATACATTTGTGAAAGCCAAAAGCAGACTATAAAGATGATAGCCAACAGCTATTATTTGTCCAGCATCTCAAAGTCAAATGTACGTTGCCTCTGAATTGTGTGTGTGTGTTGGGAGTGAGGAAAGGTCATTTAACTGCCATAAATGCCTACCAGTCATGGATTCATCTATCCTTTCCAAAAGCCAGTAGTTTGGAAGCTGCTACCACATTTTGTTGCCATTAATTTTCTTTGTCCTGCCAATCCATATCATTGGGTAACCTGGGATTGCAGTATTATGAAACAGGAAGAAAAACATTTTCTCATTCATTTTCTTAACTGAAAGTTCCCAAACACTTTGGCTTTCTTCACAGACAAACCAGGCTATTTCACAATTTCATACGTCAGTTTCACATGTGTTCATTCTAAAGTCTATTTTGTCCTTTTTCATTGCCATTCATTTTCAAAAAGCATTTCTTTTAGTATATTTTCCACAAAAGACACAATTTTCTATGCATTGTAACTTAAAATTCACTTTCTTATATACATGTTGGTATACTCTGTACTGCAACATTTGCAGGAAAATGAAAACAGAAACATTGCTTTGCCCTAACCCACTTATTACTCCAGGAAAAATGAAACGGGGCATTCCAGTTTAGGTAATATTTGAATATTCTTCTCTAGTTGATCCTGCCACCTAAGGTAGACAATCAGAGAGAGAGAGTTCTCAGTGATGGTATGTCATTTGTGGAATTCCTTTTTCAGAGAATTCTCCTTGTTACCAACATTGTCTTCTGTTTAGCACAAGGCAGGGGTTGGTTTTCTTCCCTGTTCCCATACCTATTTTATTTTTGTCTGTATTTAGCAACACCTGGGAAGCTCAGCTAAAGAGCAATATATACTTCCTTTTTAAAGACATCATTCAAATACATAAGAGGTGGTATTTTGCTTTTTACAAAGTTCTCTCAATTGGGAATGACATCCCAGGTGCTAACTCCCAAATTTGACACAACATGAATCAGTTCCATGTTATACAGTGTTATCACTTAGAGGACAATGGAGGAAATGAAGAAGGCTTGCGTTCATGCTTGTCTATAATATAAAGGGTTTCCAAAGAAAAGTATTTCCCTCGAAAAGCTGCATGCTCAATCCTGTGTGGCAACAGGACCCACTAGGTGCCGGCAATGGCAAAAGGTTAAATTGACATCAATGGTGGTTTCTTTAAAAGCATGCAAAACATTCTGCCACCAAATATGCAAAAGAAACCCTGACTCAGGGCTATTTCTATGCCTTGCCCTAATGCCTGAATACATGATGAATGCAATAAATGTTTCCAAGAAGATAATTGGAAGTGAAAAGTCAAAGTATGTCAATTTGCAAATTTTCAGACATCCTTTTCCTGACAGAGTAGCTTTGAGCTGTAACTGGCCAATTCTGCTGTATCAAATTAAAGATCATAACTTATTTTCAAGCAGTAGGTTTTAGAGTGCAATATTTTATTTTAATAATGAAGATTCCAAGAAGGTTTAACTTGACACATATATTTCCCTCCTAAATTTTGAGTCTTGAGAGAAATTCGTCTGTATAACAGATTATACATTATGATTAAGAAGAATATATTTCAGGTGCATTCAGCTGGTTTCAAGTGAATCTCCATCTATGGCCAATATGGCAAACTGGTTAAAATGTCAGGCTGGTACTTGGAGATCAGCTATGAAACCCAATGGGTGACTTTGGCCAGCCACAGACTCTCAACCTAATGTACCTCACAGGGTTGTTGTTGTGAAGATAAAATGGAAAGAAGGACTTGTATGCAGCTTTGAGTTCCCTGCAAAAGGAAGAAAGGTGGAATATAAATGTAATGTAGCAACAGTAGCAGCAGCAACAATAACAATGATAGAGCTCTCTGCCACTGTTGAAAAAAGGAATGAGACTCTTGAATAGGATTTCTGGGCTTACTCATCAGTGGCTAATAGACTGCCAGGCAGAAAGGACTACAAAATCAGTTGCTTAGGCATGGGAAGAAAAGCAGTATTCCACCTCACTTGAATTAAAGTGGAAGTTCTTGCAGCCTATTGAACTGGAGGAGTAGAATGGAATTATGGGCAGGACCTATTGATCAGAGTAAAACCCTGTAATTCTATGACTGTGCTCCAACAAGATAACCCACAATCAAGGGCCAAGTATGGGCTGAGTTTGGGTACTCATTAGACCTTGAATTGTTGAAAATGGGTTCTTGTGTTGTCTGAATCCAGCTGCACTAACATGATTGTTTGGAACTACAACCAATGCATGAAGACTGCCCATGTGTTCTTTGTGGGTTGCGAACTGCAAGTTGTCCACTGCAGTTTGTTATCTTGTCTGGGTTCAGACCACATGATAACCATGATTTAACAACAACTTGCGTTTAACCCATACTTAACCTAATCCTTCACTGTAGGTTATTGTGCTGTCTGAACCCAGTGACTGCTTAAAATGCAGAAAGCTTTAATTCCTTCATGTCTATAGAAAGACACAACTGCTTTCAATTACAGTGTTCTAAACTAGTCTAGAAAAGGATGGAGTATTTGAAACTACATACAAGCAAGCAATATTATGAAACTTTTTTGTCAAACAGTGCCAGAACTGACAGAATAGCTGTTTGGAAAAGTGCATTGCTGGTCATCTTGAAAAAACATTATCTTGGATTTTGCTTACAGTAAAGGTCTCAGACAGACCCAAAGATGTTTCATACCATCTCTAGATATAAAGTAAATTTCTGGGAATTTCAAACTTTTCTTAGTATTGCAGCTGTTAGCCTAAACAATGTTATCCATTTTTACAAGATATCCATGGGGTGGACAAAGCAAGCAATTATTCCAGTATGCAGTGTCAAAGGCTTATTTCAGGGTTTCAAGTGTATTTAGCAATACTGTTCTGTACCTGTGCTTTTATAGTAAGAAGGAAAATGGAGAATATCTAAATAGGATTTTTCTCTACTGGAATGAAAAATGTCACTGTATACACTGTTGTACTCAGAAGTTATTTTAAAGGACCTCAAGCCAATATTTTATGTTATTTTTTTTCTTCTTTTGTTCTCTTTTTAAAAATTACTCCCCAAACCTACCAATATTAGCATGGTAACTGTGAAGAACGTGTTGGCAAAGAATTTATTTGGCACCAAGAAAGCATCTGGGGTGCCATATTATTGTGTGTGACCCCATCTCCAAGGCCAGAGGCAGAGCTATGGTCTCAGGAGTAGGAGATCTGATTGCAGAGCTTCTGTTTCCTTTGCAGCCTCTGTCAGGCACCAAAGAAAGCTCCATAGTGACTCCTTATCCAGGGCCAGACCTCCGACTTTGGGAGGAAGATGGAGAAGAAGACTAGAAGGAGGAATGCTGGTGGGCAGGACAGGGAAGAAAGAAATCACGAATGCCCATGTGTGAAAAACACACGAAAAACACAGTCAAGGACAACTGAAAATTAACTCTGTCTTTCTCACCACTATTTCACAACAGTGGGTCACAGGTGTTTTGGAAGCCTTCACGATCAGATACATTTGGCTGGTGAATGGCAATCCAGTAGGATTATATCCTAAAGAATTATGTAAAAGAAGAATGCTGTAGGCACTGAAGTGTGCCTCAGCAATCATATGTTTTTTTCAGATTCTAACTTCTGGAGCTGTAGCTGCTGTTATGACTTTGGAAGGAGGACTCCAAACTCTGTTCTCTTCTCCAACCTTCTTGCAGATCTCATGGGAAGAACTGCAGTACCTTACTTCTGAGGACACAAAGGTGTCTTCAGAGGACATTATGGAGGTTTGAAAGAAACAATCCAGTGAGTGGGGAGGGAAGAGCCAGGACACATAAAACCTGGCTTCTCTATTTTCTCTATATTGGCTCAGAGGCCCATCTAGAAGAAAATGAAACAAAAACAGGGCAGTAAGATTAACATTGCCTTCATTGTTTCATCCTCCATTCTCACAGCACCCCAGCAGAACCCTAGAAACTTGTAAACCTCAATTTTTCAAAGCCTTTCTTCAGTCCTTAATTATTTAATGTTCATTAGCTTAGCACAAATAAGGTATGTACCAAGTGACAGTTTTTAGGTAGTTTTTAATTTTTGAGTATTCAAGGAATACTGCTTCAAATATTATATGACCCATATTGTATAATTACCTTTGAAATACATCAAATTCAATGTGAATGAAAAGGAAAAGTCATGGTTTGTCAAGCTTTTGCTAGTTAGTGCTGAAAACTTCCTTCTGTGCACCAGTTTCTGATGTGTATTAAAATGAATTCCTCTCAGAGGTTTTACATAAGAACAGAGTTGTGTCGGTAAAAATAACTGTCTAGAGAACGGTCTCCAGCTTCTTGCCTCTTCTATTTCTACAAGCAGAATCTTCCTAAGCACTAATGAAGTCTTAGTTGCAATTTTCTGGTGCTTAATCTCTTCCTACCAGTTTCATCGTTACAAAGCTTCTCTTCAATTTGTTTGGTGTCTTGCCAATGCTTTGATGTGCACCACTTTCCCCCTTAAACCTCCCTGGGTCATTTCCAAATGTAGACTTAGAAGACAGTGTTGTTGATTCTGAGTTTTTTCAGGGTGGGGTGTGTGGTTTTTTCCAAGGATTTCATTTGGGTAAATAGAATTAGGTATCTGTTTATCACAAATACATTGTTTGTGGATTCCATTGTAATTTATTTTTGTTGTCTGTCTTCTTTTGTCTATTATCTCTCTCACCTCCATCTATCTATAGATTTATCTCCTCCTTTATTTCCTTCCATTTGTTTTATTTCCTGCCCCTTGTTTCCTTTCTTGTGATTTCATACCACCAAGCTTCTGCCCAAGAGACAAAGGATTGTACTTTACCATTATTATTTAAAAGACATCAATACACCAATCAGGTTTTCCAGGTAACAGGTGTGTGAAGAATCTTCCTTGATCACATACTGTTATGTATGTGATCATGTACAGTACATAACATACTGTTATGTATGTGATCATGGTTACAATAATCTACCTGAAGTTAGCTCCAACTCTTGCTGAGAGTTACTGAAGAAGGTGTGCAGCCCAATCCTACACGTTTTATCCTATGCATGAAAGAATCCAGCTGAGTTCAATGTTACTTATTCCTAAGAACTGCAGCTTTAGTTATAACAATTTTATCTTCCTGAAATCAATGAACATAAAGCAACACATGATTTGCAGCTGGCATGTAGCTCCCCAAGGCCAGTGGTGTGGCTCATTATGGGTGGCCTTCTCCTGGTTCACACACACTCTCCCTTTCTCACACTCATTCTGTCTCTCTCTCTGTCTGTCTCTCTCTGTCTGTCTCTCTCTGTCTGTCTCTCTCTCTTTCACACACGCACACAAGCATGTTGTCACTTCCACAATATACAACATCTAAAGAGAATCATATGTGTGCTCTTTGTGGCAGCAGAGTCCACCAACCTGCAAAATAGCTGTTTGGTTCCCTGATAGGAAAGAAGAGTTGAGGAAGACTCTGCATACATATTTGTTTCCCAGAAAAAATGATTCTGCTGAGAAACAGGGTGCAAAGGGGTACAATCCTCCCCATGTTTCCTTTTCTCCAGCAGGACTGGGGTTGCAGCAGCTCACTAAACAGCTATTTGGCAGATCAGCAGGAACAATTATGAGCAAATGAGCAAGTGAGGAAAGCTGTCTCTGCACAACCATTTCCCAGCAGAATCAGCTTGTGTTTGGATATTGCCTGTTTCCCAGTAGAATCTGTTCATATGAGAAGAGAGGACACACAAACAGAGTAATTTACATGGGTTTCCTTTTCCAGCACCATCACTGGGAAAAGACCAAGGGTAAAGCCTCTGTCTAGGCACCACATGCTGCATGCAGCTTTTGGGACCATGCAACTCAGTCATCCTACTCTGTGCCAGTCAGAGCCAGTATCTTCAACTCAATGAAATACAAACAAAAAAGAAAGGAACATTCCACAGGCAAGCATTCCAA
Organism: Varanus komodoensis; assembly: GCF_004798865.1. Taxonomy (NCBI): domain Eukaryota; kingdom Metazoa; phylum Chordata; class Lepidosauria; order Squamata; family Varanidae; genus Varanus; species Varanus komodoensis. Next base: position 23,413,224 of record NW_025335438.1, read on the forward strand.
TGTATACAACATTGGACAGAGAAGTCTAAAATGCAAAAATTAAATTAATTATATTAAATTATTAAATTAAATGAACTTGTTTATGATCCAGTTGAAGTTATGTGCTTTAGTATTTCACATTTAAATCAATGGAACTTAAAACTGCTTAACTTAGGCTAGATTTCATGACACATTTAAACACATTCTCTCCCACATAACAAATATCTGAAACTTCAGTTTCAAAAAAACAATTCTGAACCATTTGCAGACCTGGAAAAGCTTTTCCCAAAATGTAAAATAAATATGTGTTTGTTTGATAGTTCTATTTGATTGGCAAGGGGTGCTGAAAGCAATGAGTACAACTACAAAATGCCTTCTTCAGATATGTGCTTGACCTAACAGTACTACAAGTGAGAAGGATCTTAAAATTGTTGTAGATCATAAGTTGAATATAAGTGAACAATGTTGTGTGGCTGCAAAAAAGGAATTTTGTGAATGTGTGGGGGGTTGCATTAAACAGAAGTACCATTTCCAGATTACTAGTCCTAGTTCCTATCTACTCAGGAGTGCATTCAGTTCTCAGTTCCACCATTTTAGAAAATGCAGATCGAATGGAAAAGATTCAGAGGAGGGCAACAAAGTTGATTGGAGACTGGAAGCAAAAGCTTGTGAGAGAAAGACTGAAAAAGTTGGTCAGGCTCAGCCTGGAAAATAGTGACAGGAGATATGATAGCATTATTCCACACGAAGAAGGGGCAGAATCTCTTCCTGATCATCCCAAAGTGCAGGACATGGAATCAAGTGAACATCAGGAAAAAAAACTCCCTGATGTTTACAAAAAACTGTAAAGCAATACAGCAATAGAACCAATTACCTAAGGAGGTTGTGGTCTCTTTGACATGGGAGGCAGTCCAAATGCAGCTGGACAGACCTGCAAGAGGGACTTGGACTCCTGCATAGAATAGGAAGTTGGTTCCAATGGCCTTATCAGCCCCTTCCAAATCTATTATTCTATGATTCAATGGATATGCCACATAGGACCATGAAAAGAACACCATTTAAGATTACAAATAGTATAATGAGAGAGAACATAGAAATAGAAAAGATAAATGAAGACCAAAGTCTTGATCAGGTGAATCATTGTTAGTGGTACTTCAATTTATTCTTCATACTCAGAAGATGTCTCAGTCTGTGTTTGTCCTTACAACCTATGAAGGCTATTTTATTCTACTGTTACAAGTAGTACTGAATCTGAGCAAAAAAAGAAAAAGAAAAAGAAAAAGGAAGGAAAGAAGGAAAAGGAAAAAGATGAATGTACCTTGAACATGCCAAAGTTTAAGTTGTTTCTTCTGTGTGGTGTCTTATGCATATAGACACATGTGAAAGGGTATTTCCTGTTATCTCAGTTGTTATATCACTGAAAAACATCCTGAAAATGTCTAGAGGATCATTATGTATAATGGAAACAAGACTTGCACTCCTAAAAAGGAGCAAGGACTGGAATATTTCCATATCTGTATAAAGTTTAGCGATGGAATTATCACTCTATAGCAAAATGCCTCTAAATTATATCCTGGAAGCCAGTCATCAAAACCATAGATATCCACCACTGGAGATTCAAGACAGGAAAGAATACAAATTGAAGATTTTTCAGGTATTCATACTTTCACTATATATGTCCTTGAAACTATTTCTAAAGTGATGGGGATGGGAGATCCTGTGTGCACTTCTAAGCTGCTTGCAGGAGAGAAGAGAAAGAATGCAGCGCACAGTATCAAAAGAATCTGGTCTACAGGAAATGTGATTGTTTTAAAATAATCCTCAGTAATTGGGTTGAGAAAGTGAGGTCCAATTGTATGGAAGGATTTAAAATGAAATTGGAAAGGATTTTAAATGCTCTTATTAAATTCTCTACACAATACTCTATACAGCTTTAAAATCTTGATTTCAAAGAACTGATGAAGGTTGAGAGACCAGATTTTCAGTGGAAAATAATGGAGCTCTCAGCACATGGGAAAAATCTGTTTAGAATAGCTTTGATACCAGTCAAAGCATTGAATGAAAAAGGAATACCAGTGCTGGGACTTTGCCCTCAACTTCTGACATACCCACCGAAGTGCATGATTAGTTAAGCATTCTTGACAGCAGTTAAAAATGGAAAAAAGGCATCTCCTTCCTCATGAAGGCACAGTAGAGCATAGCTAGCAGGGAGTTTGGGTCAAACATTTACTTTAGAGAAAGGTTTGTGGGTGATGTGAGTTAAATTCATTCAGTGGGGAAAGAGCCCAAAGTAGAGTGCAGAACCACAGGCAGAGGGGCCAGATCGAACCTTTCTGGACTGTTCCTTCTCCTTTGGATTATTTTTTGGTTCCCCAGGTTTTGTGCACTTTTCTTACATTTTAAAAGACCAAAATGCCTCTCATAAGGCTCTTAGCTACTAGCAGTAAGAGCTTTGATGTACAATATGCAGGATCTGGACCTGAATGGTGGGGGGGGGCATTTTGGCACCAGCATGTTTGACCCTGACCCCTCTACTTGTTGGATGTAACCCCCAAGGGCATCTCTGAAATAGAATTTGACACTCAGGTGGAAAAGGTATAAGAGTCTTAGCCCCTTTTTTTCATCCTTTCAGTGACAAATTCTTTGGCTTTATCTATTCATTACTGTATTTATTTAATAATATTTCCAGGCCACCTGCAATGGTTGAATTCTTTCACCTATATCAAATACATCCAGCCCTAAAGCTTTTTAAAGGGGTGCATGTGCGTGTGCAAGGCTTGTTTTGACAATCTCTGCTCTGAGCAGGTTTTGTGCCATTCCAATGGCACAAACATGCCTCCCTCTTGGCTGTGATGTTCCCAGTGGTGACATATATTTCTCATTTATCCGTTTGCCTCTGGAGAGACTTTTTTTAACTTGGATCCTATCAGCAATGTCTAACTATCTGTAATCTAATTAACACAGCATCTGCTGCAACTTCACGCTTCTTTGTTTTGAAAAAGCATCAGACCATTGCAGTAATGGAATGTCAATTATATGTTTTCCCCCTTGTGCTGAACACCTAAGCATAAAAAAGAGATGCCTATGACTTGAAAGCTTCCCACCAGCATTTTAATGACTAATTTTGGTCCAATAAATTGTACAATGTTCAGTGAATTTCATTCTGTCAGACCAGCATGCCTACTAAGACTCAGTTCACACAGCGGTAAAGTGAGAATTCCACCTGAGGACATACAGAGTGGAAAAACAGGAAAACATAGGCAAGCCAAGTGTGGATTCTTCATACCAGGCACAGTTTTAAAAAAGCAAACCAAACCTGTGTCCCCTCAGAACATACAAAATGCGTGAGGCTGAGGCCTACATGCAAGCTTCTCCATACATTCTGCAGGTATCAGCTGTTCACAAGCATGCAGTCTTCTGTTGAAACTGGGATTTAAGCCAAACAGAAGCAAATAAGCAGGAAGACATGTAAGAAAGGAATGGAGAGGGAAAATTTCTTTTCCTTGCTTTATTTGAGAAAAGAAGCACATGGGCCCTCCATACTTGTTGCATATATTTTCCACACAAATGTGAGATTATTCTACAAATAATCTCACATACGTATTGTAATTTCCCATACAATGAGTTTATACTAGGGCTGAATGTATCTGGTAGTTCTGCTTTCTCCTGCATTTCATTTTTTTTAACCTCATGTCCTTTTTGTCCTGACTATGGAAAATTCATGCATTGTTGTAACTTCTTATTAATAATGCCAAACTGAAACAAAATTCTCATCCATCTCTACTTTACATTCTCTTTCCATAGCATGTGAACTGATTCACACCTAATATTTTTCCTGCAAAGTTGCAAACAGTATTACTATTACTATTATTTCTGTATTGTGCCATGGCTGAAGCACTCTGATTAGTTGACAAAAAAGTGTAAAAACAAAACAATAAAATACAAATATCATAAAAACAAAGCAGCATAAAAATTAAATAGCTAAAACATGCAATAAAACTAACCTTGTAAAAGGAAAAATAAAAAGCACTTGGGATGAGGTATCCCCTCAAGGCCCTGCATAGCTTGAGTAGTATATTGCAGAAGCCAGTTAATCTGAGCTTCACATTGAGTTGTAGAAGTTCCCAAAGAGTAGATATAACTTTACTTTGGATCTATGTCTCAGATTTTATTTAGTAAAAACATTAGAAGTAGAATAGTCACTGGATCATTATCCAGTGACACAAACATGAAGAAGGTGGTGATCTTCCAGTTTTAGCAGTAGCAGAGAGAAAGAATTTCCTTAATTCTGGCCTGAATTCAGCTGGTTGTGGGTAGAGACTTCACAAGAAAGCTGTCCCATTGTTCTGGCCCTGCCACCCCTTCCATAGTCATGTTCTCTAGTCAGCTTATACAACTGTGAAACTCCATCATGTGATAAGATGCCATGACAGGTGTTATTGGTATATACAGGTTCCCACCCCCACTCCTCACATTTTCTATCATGGACAATGATTCCATGTAAGTGTGCAAGGAATATTTATGGTGCCTTTGTTGGGAAATGAAAGAAAGATTTTTTCCAGAGGATCAGACTGAACATTAAAACCTAGCAGGTGCTTGCTAAAATACTTGTATTTGCTTGTCACATGCTTTCTCATGTTATCTCAAAGGACAAGGCAGAACTTCTGCAGCCAATTATAATGATTACCTGCAAAAATTAAAGGGCCTGCTATTACTCTGGGTAGTTTAGAGTTCACTCACTATTCTGAGCCATATTTTTCCTCCCATTCAAACTCTTTTCTCTTCATTGAAAGCAGTAAGTACTAGCACCAAGTAGTGAACCTTCTGAAAATACATTGTATTAATTATACTGTACTAAAGTTTTCCTAGGCAAAACTTTCATTTCATGGGTGGCTTTAGTATAAAATGCCATCTGCATCAAATAAAGAATGAGGCAAAGTACAATATTCATTTCAACACTGGAAAAATTGAAATCACAGTTACAAGTATATGGACAGCCTTTAAAAATAAGAAGGATTTCATTAACCCCTGCATTGTTGTTTTATCTTAATTAGCTATAATGGTGATGGTAGCTCCAATTATGTTATCCTGATTCTACTGACAAGCAGCATCACTGGGAATGATGGCTCAGTAAGCTACAGTGCAGATTTTGCAAATGGGTGTTTTTTTATCTGCTCAACAGAAGTACAGGCTAGAATCCAGGCTGGAATCTAGAATGCTAATTGCTGGGGAAAGGCCTGTGAGCATGCTTTCCACTGTCTTTTCAAGTCTTTTCAGCAATGCCATTTTTCAGCTTGGCATCCAGTCATTCCAGACAAGACCTGGCAGAGCAGCCTTCTACTGGCTAGAATGCAGTAGACTGCAGAAAGGTTAAACATTGCTATTCAGATTCAAATATCACCACCATGACCACATCATCATCATCATCATATCATCACCATGACCACATGCTGGCATCACTATTACTGCTGTGGTTATTGTTATTCTCTGGGGATCTCTGTACAAATTTATTTCCCTGGTATTTGAGTCTGTTTTTAGGACAATAGGGTATTTAAAATGCACATTTACTGTTTCTTTACTCTTTTATTTTATGTAGTCAGGTATGTTTCGAATTTAAAAAAAAAACTTTTTAGAATAATACTAAAAAGTATTATTCATATTGTCTGTCATACTTCATATTCATGCTAGATTACAACCTTATCTAGTCTTTCTATCTTTCTTTTTGTCTTTCTGTTTCTTTTATTCTGCCTAATAGTAAAATCCTTCAGCCTATTGGACATCATCATCTGCTTCCTTGATTCCTGTACCTTCATCTTCCCTGGTTACTTTGACACCAAGTCATCCAAGATAATTCCCTATTCAACACAACATTCCTTGTCATTTATTCATACTGTGCACCCACCGGCCTTCTGGTCCCTTGTTTCTGCAGAACAAAATTCTAACTTCTTATTGTTAAAGTCTGTTTTGCTTTTCTGACTTTTACTGCACCACACTGCTAAAGCATTTTCTTTGTTTTGAAAGAAACATTTTTCTTATTTCTTCAGTGTCTAGAGGGCAGTCATACCAAAAACTGCAAAGAGTCTTCTTGGGCTTCTTAGAAACTGACAAATTTATTGGAGCACAAGCTTTTGTACAGCAGAATCCAGTTCATCAGATGCATGAAGTATTATTCTTAATTGGCAAGCATATATTGGGGAGAGGAGAGGACCAAGGTGAGAGGAAGCAACAAAGAGAAAGAGTTGTGAATGAAAATTTTGAAATGGAAAAATAATTACAGGGACAATTAACAATGCAGTGTTGGTGACAACACAAACATCTCAGCATGTGTAAACATATTTATCAGTGCTTCAGTTATCATTCACTACTCCCTTTTGTTCAAGCTCATATTCTCTAGATGTGTTGGAATATAATTCCCATACCCAGCCAGAATTATATAAATTATAGACTAAAACATCTGGAGACCTACAATTCTCCAGCTTGAAGACCACATGACTGTCTTTCATAACACCAAGTACTGATTGTCAGTCCCTTCATCCTTTTTTCACTTAAGTCCTTTACCCTCAAAGAGTAGTGCTAGATGAAAAAGCAGCACAAAATTGAGCAAGGTATAATGGTATGTAACAATTTAGTCCAATTTCCCTTTAATTTAGTTGTACTATTGAGGAACCTGTTGCTTTTACTTGTTACTTCTCCCTTTCCTGATAGGGTCAAACCACATTTTACAACAAACACACCTTTAAAAAGCTTGCCTATATTGGTCATTCTTTATTTTGAAGAAAATATAGCTTGGAGGTGCTTCAATCTGAAATGCGTTCCCTGTCCAGATTGAAGTGGGCACCAGTCTCCTGCCAAAAAAATGCATACATGCAGTTATTTGGGCTGCAAGTTCTTTTGTAGAGGCAAATAGCAGCAAGGGAAACTTCAACAGAAAATTGGTATAGGGTCCCAACCAAAGTGGCATGTTTCCAAAGTGGCCAAGCAGATGCCTATGGGAAGCCCACAAGAAAGAAATGAGTTTGGATTCCTATGAATCTAGAATCATAGATTTGGACTAGCAACTGCTCTTTCTTCAAAATAAAAACCATCAGTTTAAACACTTTAAAAAGGTGGCGTTAAATGTAATGTTTGGATTGGTGCCAAGTTACACCACTTTTACTTATTGAGTTATTATCCTGAATCTGGTGTCCTGCAGATGTGTCCAACTGCAGTTCCCATAATTTCTAGCCTGTGGTGACCATGCTAGCTAGAAATTTTGCAAATTGCAATCCAACACTTCTTGAGAGCACCAGGATCAAGATGGCTGTATGCAGTTTTCCTAAGACATGGAGCTTTTGCTTGCAGACACACAAAGGAGTTTTTAAAAGCTTTTGTATACACATAATTTATGAAACTATCATTAGACATCTCAGCTTTGTGGCTCTGAAAAGTTTTATGACCTTTTCAGAAGAGATGGGAAATGTAGATCAGTGATTTTTACAACTGAGAAATTTACAACAATTAGACAAATTTAGAGAGTAAGGGTACACACTGGGGCATAATGGGAGTTGTAGGCCTTATTTCTATCTGAACATGCATAGGGATATGCTCCAAGGCTACCAATAACTAGTGGAGAAGGATAGACTCCTTTACATCTGCTCCATCTGTCTTCTGCAGACAGGCATTTTTAGGCAAGCTGCCTAAAAATGCCTAAATAGCAAGCTGCCCAAAATCAGGTACAGTGCAAATACACAAAGACTGAGGACACGTTGGTGGTCTTGATATGCACTAGCTTACATCCTGGAACAGCTCAACCAGAAAAGTCATAGGCACAGTCATGTCATGTCATACAGTACCGCTTTTCTCTATGCAGGCAATGTCACTCTTGGTAAGAAACATGTAGGGAAGAAGAATGAGTGAAGTACAGGGTACAACCTGCTCTGGAGGGCTGAGGGCTCCTTCAGAGCAGATTTAAGGAGTGGGCTGCAAAGAGGAGGGAAATAGTGAAAAGTGGCCTCCCTCCCTGTCCTGCTGGCAGACACTTTCCGTCAGCAGAACAGGCAGCACTAGGCAAAACCATGCATGTCTTATGAACTCATTTTGTAAGCCCTCTTGAGTTCATGTGGGGAAATGGGGCATATAGTCTTAAATAAATGAGCAGCAGCAAGGCCAGCAACAATCTCTTTCATCCCAAATGCATATTTCTCCTACCTTTACACAATCAAAAACTGGTCACATCTATGCTGCTTGTCACATCTATGGTTACCTGGTTCACATAGTACATTTGCCTTGTTCAGCACATGCTTCCACAAAAGTGAAGCTCTGCCCATTGCCTGAATCAGGCAGCAGGCTTACAAACAGATCTATGAAAAGAAATGCATGTGTGAAATGTAATTCTCAGAAGGAGGCATCCAGGTTTGTCTCTTACCTTTCTCCATCTATAAATATGAGAAATTATTATATCTCTTTCAAACATGATATTTGGAGTTAGCAAGTAATTTCTTTCATGTTGAATTGGCTATTGATTCAAGGCCTGTTTCAGATCATCTGCTTATGGCTTGACTCATTTATTTGAGTTACCTGGAACTGTTTTCTTTGCTAGTGTTATGTTGCACAGCATGCACACTCTGTTATGAAACACTGTGGTTGTGCACTGTTCAGATTGATTGTAGAACAGATGATATGTCATAGCAGAACAACTATTTTTAAACAGCAAAAGCACAGGGAAGTAATGATCACATGCAGAGTCAGTTTGTGGCCAAAATATTAGTTACATTTTAGCTGTGCATGTCAGGATAGCCCAACAGCTGCTTTTCTATTGCAAAGTATCCTTGGAAGAGATAATTTTCAGTGAATTTTGAGTAGGAAAGAGGGTGCTTCTGGTTTTACCCCAGCAGGATTCTTCTATTCCTGTGTTTGTGATTAAAAAAATTAATCTGGAATTCTAGTCAGGAAAATAACTCCTGGGAGAGAAATGGTGCAAGAATGAAAGGTTAAGCACTTGTTACTGTTTGTCTGGTGCAAACTGCTCCTTCCCAAGGTTGCTGAAAAACAGATATAGGGTGATGCTGCTCACACAGCATCCCATGTTATGGGATTTATCCCATATTATGGGATTTATCAGCTGTAAAGAACTGACGTAGGTTGTTCTAGTCCCCTTTTCTAAGTGACATTTAATAATTCATGACTACAAAGCATACTCAGTAATTGTCGGGCAACTGGGTGCGGGAATGTACATTTATAAGATTTTAAAATATTTCATACTTATGAAAATATCAAAGTTCATTTGAGCTTGTTCATACCACCCTCTTATTTCTCAATGGCCCAGTTTTAACTCCGTCCTTTTGGCACATATCACTTGTTTACTGGCATAAGAAACAATTGTTGAAAATGGCTCATTCAACCATAAATGCAAGTTTATGAAATTTGATATTTCTGTTCTTTTGTTCATTAGGTTCTCCTGACAAATGTTATTTAGGATGATGTTCTGGAAATCCTTGGTGCTTCAAGCTCATGGAAATCCAGCCCGTTTTGTTCTGTTTCTGACCCCCATTCCATGCCCTAGAAAGGATAAATTAACATTTTAAAATGTGATCTATGTGGTACATAACAGAGAAAACAGCACTGGACAAAGCACTAACAAATGTTCAACTTTTCTCTGAGTTCATGTTTTCTTGCATCAAGGATCTAAATAACATTAATTGCCCTCTATATTATTGTAAGAATTCGTGTTTAGAATAGCTCTTGGTAGCTCTTGGTAGTTAACATTCCAAGACATATGATGCTTCTTAGAACCTATATCATGTCAACCAAACTGCTAAAGTGTAACTCTGGTCAGAAAAATGACACTATAAAAATGACATCCATCATGTTCCACATTTATTTCTCCTCAGTGGCTTCCAGATTAAATCTGCTCAGTTTACAAATCAAACAGACTTTTTTTTACTGCCTTTTATTTCACAGGCTACTTAGGCATGGCATGAACTCCAATGGTGTTCTTTTACTGGACATTACATAGTAGTGACAATCCATCATCAAGAACATAGTCACTCCAATTAAAACCTGAATTGATCATGGATTGTAAACCAGAATCAACATCAAGTGATCTTCATCCACCATGTACATTAAAAGCCCATTGAGAAGAGACAAAGTGGGGTGAGGTGGGGACCCTGGATCAGAAGTACTAAATAAAGTGTGCAGAAAAATGGGCCAAATCTTGTTTCTTTGGTGGCTCCACCCCCTTTCTTCCAACGATCAATCATTGGTTGTTTCCCAGCATTTGCAGTTTTCCCTCATTCTAAATGGCTGGAATTCCATTTCTAAGGTTTATTTAGTGGTGGTAAGGACTTTGATCTATAAAATTCTCATCTGAGGTGTATTTTGGCATTGTACCATTTGCCTTTGGTCTCATCTCTTTTGAGTTCAATCAGTCCTGCTCTGAAATGTGCCCCACAAAAGCTTCACTAAAATTTAATTTAGCCTTTCAGCTGAAAGTGGTTTCCCACTCCCGTATTGCATACTTGTTTATGAGAGTGTGCACTGTTGGCTACTTTAAGAGAAACAGTACCATGGTCCAGGCAGAAGAAATATGACTTAGACCATATGGATTTGGAGAATGTCTCTACACTGCTCAATCCATTCTCCATAAGGCATTGGATAAAGTTTTAACTAATCTAGCTTAATTCCAATCAACTTCCAACCTGTTTTTTTAAACAGAAACCAGACTGGAATGCTTCTTAGTGGTTTACACCATAGCATGGGGTAGAAGGCACCAACAAAATTGTGAGGAGCAGCAACCATTTTCACTGCCCTTGCTGGGCAGTTCTCTAACTGCTTCCAACAATCCACATGATGTCCTGTCAGGTTGGGTGTCACAACAAGCCACCCTGAACAATCTATGGGTCATTAGGGTGGCTTGTTCATGGAAAACAGGCCAAAATGAGGGGGACGGGGACCTCTGCATCCAGACATCTCAACAAACTACCTTGAAGCAACCCAGCATAACAACTTACCATGGCTTATCATGTTGTGTGAACCAGGTAATTAGGAACCTACTAACTGCTGAGTGTGAGCATACAGGACACTAGTTACACACACAAATTAAGCTACATGAAGTTGAGCATAGTATTGTGTAAGTCTTTTTGTTGAAAAACCTACATACCTTTTTCATTCCAACTCTTACAATCAAGGGGTTGAAAAACATAGGCCAGAATCTGAAGCCAGATTCAACAGGGAATGGATCCTAAGTGCCCAGTTTAAAATAGGCTTGGCTGCTTTGGCTTTCAAACATTTTGGCAGCTTGGACTTTGACTGCATACAGAGATTCTTTCCCCTGAAGGCAATGAACCATTTCACTTTCAACAATGCCATAGTATAATGTACTGTGTAATCGGGTATCCTATACTTCAGTAACACAAGAAGCTGAGTCAGAAAGCTGGTCCATCTAGGTCAGAATTGCCTGTACGGCCTGGGAATGGCTCTCCACAGTTTCAGACAAGGGCCTTTTGAAGAACTTTGTGGAGATGATGAAGACCAAACCTGGATCTATTTGCTTTCAAAGCATGTGCTCTCCCACTGAGCCATGGCCCCTTTTCCTGAAGTTCAAGGTACCCTGTATTCCACAGAGAATTGAAGAAGGCAAGCAGCACTCGTGCCACCTATTGTCTCTATTGCTAAATTTTGAAGATTTCTGTACTGCTTCAAACCCTGCCAAACTCTTTTTCACCACAACAGGGATAACCAAGAGATGAGAGTATAATGCATATGAAGTTTATACACCCATCTCTTTGTTTTCCCATTCTCTATGATAAACCAAGGATAGTGATGACTCTATAATATAGCATATCTTCAAATCTGAAGAAAAAAAACATTGTCCATCTGCATCCATGAAGTTATATTGATCAAAGTGATAATACTATACCAGTTAAATTATGGGAATAAGTATTATGTGAATAAGCTCCCCTCTTTGTGACATGGTTCCACATTATCATATCAGGTGTGGATAGAAGTATCTGTTCTCCAACCAAAAATGGGATGCAACATGAGACAGATCAATGCTTGTTCCTAGCATGACAATTCTTTCTAGCATTTGCTACTGTATTGCAGGAAATACTGGTTCAGTCCATAGTACCTTGTATTTGTTTTGCCTCTAAGCATGTGCACTCAGAAGATACAGAAATTAATTGATTTGACTCTCTGCTCCATAAGCTGTTGTTCTTATTTGCATACATAGCAACATCTTTAAACAAGACAGCACACCAATACCTGAGAAGCACTATGATTATCGTTCCATATTTGAGAATATGGAATGAAAGAACCACAAAGAATTGCAGGATTTTGTTGAACTAAGAAATCCACCCATGTTGAATAACCAGAGAGGAAACTGCATGCCTTCTCTTTTGCCTGAAGTAAGCACTTCCTAATGGTGCAATTCTCTATGTGTCTACTCAGAAATATATCACTTCAAATGCAATAGCACTCACTCCCAAGTTGGTATATGTAAGATTGCACATTTCTGTTTTCGGAACATTGTCTTTAGTGCTACTAATGCAGAACCCTTCATCGTCGTCGTCATCTTTTTCTAGCAATATTATAGTAATTATTTGTTTATTGTTCATGCACATTATGCAAGAGCTTTCTAGGCTTTCTCATCCATTCTCACAACCATTTGAGGGAGACTATTATTATCATCAGAAGAGGATGTCGTGGCACCATTGAGTGATCTTTCTCCAAGGAGAAGCTAAAAAGCTCCCAGAAGCAGATATCATTAAAAAAAAAGTCACTCATGTCAAGAGATTTGGCCAAGTCTGGGCCCATAGGAGACATTACCACTAGTCTGCCGCACGGGAAAAAAGGAACACTAACACCTTGGGAAACAGGCCAATAGTCCTTTTTTAAGAAGAAGCAGTTCATTAAAAGGAAGAGTCCTCAGGAGCAAAGCCCTCCTTTGGGAAAGAACTCTTACAAGGGGGACAGCAATGCATTGCAGCTGAGCTCTGACTATATAAGCCTTCTGTTTCAGCCCACTTAGTGCTTTGTCAATTCTAGTCTCTTGTTCCCTGATGCTGACTTCTGATTGAACTTCTGTGCTACTAACCTTTGGACTTGTGCTTGACTCTGCTTCTGGATTGGGTCTGTATCTGTCTGTTTAATCATGTTTTGGCTTCTGCATGTAATTTTATCATGCCTGCCTTACTGGACTGACTCTTGTGCTTGACCACTTGCTTGCTTTCTTGCATTTTGGATTAGGTATAATTTACCCTGTTTGGTCTGATTCATTCACAGTAGGTCAGAGGGGAGGACCATTCTTCATCCCTGCAGATTATTCTGAAAATCTATTCTGGAAAGTTGAAATTCTCTGGATCACTTTTTTGGGTGACAGGGAGGAAGGGAGAGAGAGAAAGTCTTGTGACATTTCCAGATGTCCACTGGCATAATGTTAAATTTAACATAAAATGTTTAATGTGTATATATACCAAAAATATATTTTCTTTTGGATGTTTCTTGACTTAAAGGGTTTGAGTTCATTGGCCAATAGATAATAAAGAAAAGCAGCATTGTGTAATATTTCAAGTAACAACAATGTGCTATTTGTAATATATATTTTATAAAAGGCATCCACATGCTAGGTGCTGTGTGAAGACTAGGAGCAAATTCAACCAGCAGCTCCTACTATACTGACATAAACAGGTGTTCTGCAAGAGCTATGCCTGGTAACTCATGGCCAGAGTTACTCCTGCAGCTGTAGTGTGAAGACTAAAGTGCATATGAAAGAAAAGGGAAGGCTATAATATACAGGAGGGATGGATGGGTTTTAATCAAACTGTAGCAATTGTCTGCATAATGAACTGTTTTAAAATGAGATAGCAGTGTGTAAGAGGATTTTAAACATGGATAAGGCAAACACGCTCCAAAGTGCTCTTGAATTACCAATACTTTATTCTCTTCTAGCAGACTTTAAAAGTGTCCTTGCTTGTATTTGTTGCCTAATGCTTTGTACTCTCAGTAGAAGATAAATGATGGCAGCATGTGAGAGAAACTCCAATAAAGTGGGCAAAAGTGTCTTTAAAGCAGATTTCCAGGTTCATTGTCACCTTGTAGGCAATTTCCCCCCTCCCTTACCCAGACTTCTGACCTAGAAGAAGTTTTAAGCTTTGTGTACTTAAAGGCACAATGAATACCAAGGTTTCATTATGGTCTTATCCAGAGGAAATATTGAGTTAAGGTTTGGCAAAAGGTTGAATAGCAGGTAAAAATGAATCCAGTTAAAAGGTTGCTTATAACACAGATAGAATTGCAAATGATGATTTAACAGACCTCTAGGCCAGGGTTGAGGACTATGTAGCCATCCAGATTTTGTTGGACTATCTAGCTAATGATAAGGGGATAATGGGATTTTTAGTCCTGCAACATAATAGATAGCCCCCATATTATAGGTCTCAGAATATGAAGGAAGGCTTCCTAAAATGGCATATCCTGTTGCTACAGGATATTGCGCGCCCCCATCCATTCTCCCAACGCACAATCCCTGTCATTATGGTTTCTTAATTGAGCCAGAATGCAGCTGCACAGATATGCCTGTCTGTTTGTAATGTTGGTTGATTGTGGTACTGCAGCATAGAAAAGAAAGAAAATACCAATATTGCCTAAGAATGGTTAAAACTGGACTTTGCAGCACTTTTAAGACCAAAAAAAAAAGTCTTATTGTGTAAACGTTTGTTGAATTTGCTAGACAAGTCTAATGCTATTTTATAATGCCACAAAGCCCATTTTATGGAACTGGTACAAAATGCAATGCAAATAGTTTCAATTTGCATCCTGGATACATGGGATCCTGCCCATGCATTTGATGGGCTTTCCCACAGTTTTCTGTGGCAAGGCTTTCACGGCAACAGTATACCTCCCTTCCCACCAGCCCTCAGAGAGTACCTATTATGGGTTGAAGAGCCCTGTTGCTAGACAGAGGTAAAGTTACACAGCCCTGATACATGGCATTGCTCTTGACTTGCTCAATTCAAAACTGCCTTCTTACAAGTGCTGCCTCTGGCAGTCACGGTGCGCACTCTCTGACTTTGAAGGTACTGATTGCTTCACATTATCTGAGGCCTTTGCTCAATCCAGATGGGTTTATATTTTTATAAGAGAGGTAAGTTCAGGAACTTGTTCCCTCCCTTTTTCCATTCTATCCAGCAACTAAGTAAGAGATAAATGGGTTTTACATGGCTGGAGAGTCTGCATGCTGATTTTTGTGAACTGGATTGAAGAGCTCATGCTAAGATTCCAGTCTCACTAGATATTAGCAAACCAGTAAAGAAAGCACATGACTGTGTTTCCCCCCATTTTTATACTGTTTCTAAACCACTTTTGTTGAACTATCTATGGTAACCTCCTCCAACCTTGCGCTTTCCCAGTTGGACTGCACTTCTCATGATTTTCATCCAGCATTCAGCCTTTCACCATGCTGGCTGGCAATTATGGGACCTGCAGGCCAATGCATCTGGACGTTACTAGGTTATGGGAGGCTGGTCTAGGGTATCAGCACCCCATTGCATAAGATAGCATGCCTGGGGTTCCTTGGATGCACACTTACCTAGCAAGAGCCTGAAAATAGGATTCTGAATCTGGTGTTGTCTAACTAACAGAATTCAAGATAGGTTTTTGACAGCTGTTGAAAAATAGATGTTGTTAACAGATTACATAGCAGACTGGAAAAGGGAGAGATGTTTTAACCCTGCACAAATGTACCTGACAACTTAAGGGAAAACAACACAAACAGACAAAAACCAGAAATACTATGGAAAATACTATCATTCTTCAACTCATATATATTAACAACATTATTTGCTACTTGCTAACATTAAGTATTAAAACCTAAACTGAATTCTGCATAAAACAGGTCTCTTCTAGGTCTGATTCACATGTATATTTACATCAGCTGGTTTGCCATCACCCATAACTCCTGTCTGAAGTTGTGTTCATTTACAAACATTACTTTCTAGGGCATGGCTATTTTAGTATGAGGGGAGAAGCATTCTAGTAAGCTACAGGGCAGCAGTTTGGGGAAGACATATAAAGCACTCTGTCTATGGCAGTGGTTCCCAACCTCTTCTATGCCCGGCACCCCTGGAAAATGTTTGATTTATGTTCACAGCCCCTACAAAAGCAGTATCACATTTGAAGATGAAGAAGTCACATTTTTAATTTTTGAACCATAAATTGAACCACATATAGTACTGTGGGTGAACAAATTGATTTTTTAATTAAATTAAAAAAAGTTTAATTCCATGGATAAAATTCAAATATAAATTGAGATTAAAAAAATAGTAAAACCAATTCCAGTTGTGAACATAAAATTCAATAACAACTTTGTTCCTGAGTCTCAATCATGATTTTGTCAAAATCTGGAACTTTCTTGCTGATTGCAATCCAAGAAGTGGATTCAGGTGATTCCTAGATTTTGTCTTGATTGACAAAAGATAACTGAATCTAAATGAAAACAAAAAGCTAATCCCAGTACTTTTATTATTGGGATAATTTTGGTGAAAAATGTCATGATTTTCCAAATGATGAAAACTTCCTCTTTGTCAAACCCCCTGAAATGTCATCTTTTACCCCCTGGGGGTGTGCCCCCCCCCCCCCCCGTTTGATAATCCCTGGTCTAAGGCATCTGATCCTTGGTGGTTGATTCTGTTTTGAAAATTATATGTTGAGTCTATCAAGTGATAAACTTGCAATTGGTAAACTCATCTTATGGGCAAGTTGTATTATCCTGATGACTTTACTGATGGTTTCACTGTTACATACTCTGCAAGAAGGCTTTGAAGTATTACTATGTGACAAAGTTGATATTAAGGTTGAGGTACCACGAGAAGATGCAATGGTAACTTTAAAATCTTTCAGGGTTAACAACATTAACAAGACAGCACAGTAGGTCTGTGTCAGATTCAGTGTAATGGAGAATACAGATCCAAGAGGATCTAAAAAAAGAACTAACTTATTCACAACCACAATACTTATCAACAAAAACTCTGAAGGACCAGAAATAAATTATGATATAATCATAATAGTCACTTTGGAGCTCACCATAAAAACTTTCTGTGCTGTTATATTTTAAATAAATAATGGGGTATTTGAGTTTAAATGTACTGAAATTTCAGTGGAACATGAAAAGTTAAATCTATGCTTTTGATGCTACTGCAAGAAAATTAAAGATGACTGAGATTAATGTATTAGGATGACTAAGTGCAAGGGACTCAAAATAAGAACTACAACATGCAAAGCATAAGGACCAGATGAAGTATTCTACTCATAAGGAAGAATGAGAAAACATACAAAGAAGTGTTAGTGATGACTTCTCACTGTCAGTACTCTGGCAGATTTTGTCTGCTTCTCATTTCACGGAGGCTTCAACCCTAAGCAGACTGTCTTTGGAAATAAACCCCACTAAAGACAGTGGGGTTTCTTGTATGTAGGCATGCCCAGGACTGAGCTGCAAGACATTTTGTGCCATCATACTTGGTCCTTCAGCTGCATCTTCCCTTGCAGCTGAATACCTCTGATAAAATCAGTGCATCAGCAGGCCTGGGAACACACGAGTGTGCAACGCACAACAACCAGCAGCCTTTAATCTGTATGCTGAAACAGCATCTACTGTTTGTCTAACAAAATGTAGATATAGACAAGGTAGAAGCACCTGTAATCAGGAATGAGAAAAAGATTGTAAGTAATCCGAGATGAAATGGCAAGGCCATAAATCATATAAACAATACTTGGAGAAAAATGAATGCTGTTGTGTTAAATTGACATTTAAAATGTGTGCCTTGGAAGGAGATGAAACAACTTTTCATGTTATTTTTTTGTATTGATATATAATTTTATGTCAGCAAAGTGCAACAAAGAAGCAGCATCTGACACAGTCATTAAATATTACATCGTATTTATCCATACTATACAATGAGCATTTGAAGTTTATACATATTCTCAATGAAAACCAATGAAATTACATTATTTTCAAACTTCTAAAATCTATGTATCTTTTTTTAACTTATTATGTAGGCAGTCAGGAATATATTTTATATAAGAAAAGGAAATATTGTAAGATAGTGACTACTACTTCATGCATGGGAGCTACAAGGATATTGTTTATTACCATATGCAGCAATTTTTATAATCCATACTAACATTTTTATCTTTACTGATAAAATGAGAAGTAGACTATTCTACTGATGAATTCTGCTAAGGATTCCATGGGCTGCATTTGTGCCAGTGTTGAGTTCATAGTGTAGTGGTTAAGAGCACAGGTCTGGGACTGGCCATCTGAGTTCTAGTCACCACTCAACCACGAAGTGAACTGGATGACTCTGCACCAGTCAGATTTTCAGTCCAACCTACCTCATAGGGTTGTTGTGGGAATATGACTGAGATCAGGAGGAGGAGAAAGGTGTAAGCCACTTTGTGTTCATTTGAAAAAAGGCAGGATATAAGTCTGGAAATAAATATGTTCAGTCAACTGATCTCATTCTGTTTTTCTAAAATGATTTTTTTCTAAGACCTAAAGTACTAAAATGTTAAGTTTTTTAACAGTATTTAAAGCTGACATTTTTTATTGTAGAAAAATCAAGAAACTCAGAAACAACAAGAATGTTGTTGGCGTCTGTCATTTTGGCTGCTTATTGCATGTGTTCTAAACACTGTATGGTACTGCCAAGCGGTGGGATCATGTGATGAAAATCCTGTTACAATGCATACAAAGAAATAGATGATTAAAAAGTGGCAATGAACTCTCTTGCACAGGAATTTCTCAGCAGGCATAAAACCTTAGCTTCATCTTTAACTTGAGGTAGAACATAAGATTAAAATAGTTTTAGCTGCTCTGTGTCCTTCAGCTTGCTTGACAGGCAAAGTCAACTCAGATTCCCAAGCAGGAAATTCTGGGCTCACTGTGCAATGTTTTAGCAGCAGGAATCTCAATAAGATCAATACCAGCCATTTATCCAGTCTCTAGAAAAACCCTCTTAAAACATACCCCATATTGTTTCACCCATCAATTTGGAACACAATTCTTCCATTTGCTTAATCTCCAAAGTCACTGGAGTGTCTCAAGCAGCTTTGTTTTCCATCAACCAAAACTTAATTTTCTTTTAAGACAATAACAATAATCATGTTGTTGCCTTTGGACATAATGTCTTAAGCTAAGATTGTTTTTAAAATTAATCTCATTATTCTGTGTCAGAGCTCTAGACTTTTCATTATCACTTGTGGAAATAGTCTCCCATACAAAGCAAAATCTTTATCTGTCATTGGCCATGTTAACTATAGTTTACCTGAAAAAGCTCCAGCATGGTACCTCTAAGCATCATTGTGCCCATCCAGTAGGCTCCCTGTTCCTCTTATTTTTATTTAAGATCTGATAAAATTAATTTTATTTTTAACTGGAAGGGTGGCCTGCATGCTGCAAAGTGATATGCAACTGCACAATGCTATTGTTATTTGGGTTAAAAACAGTGATTTTGTGTTTCAGAACTCAGACCCCACTGTGGGCAAGTTATTTTCTTTTAGTATTTCCAGTTTACCTTCTGTGAAATGAGGGATTTGTGATCACATGTATCCACCACGGCAGCTTTTTAAGGATACAGCTCAACTTCTTACCAAGGACTTGCTTCTATGTAAACATGCATAGGATTTCAGTGCACACATCATGACTGTGCCTGTATTTATGGTACATAGATAGTAACTTCTTGATTGGTTGTGCTTATAATAATGTATATCCCAGTCACAGTATTCAGGAGTTGTGGTTAAAGAACTGGAAAGCTCTCCAGAAACTAGCAGGATCATTGGATGCTCCCTTGACTTTATTCACATTCTCAGTGGAGGGCAGTTGCTATTTCTTTCTCTCCTCTCCTCTCCTCTTTTTTGGTTGTCTTTGCCCCAAGTCCAGAATATTGG
>NW_025335438.1:23433222-23617556 GCF_004798865.1 Varanus komodoensis
CCAATATTCTGTTCAATTAGAAAAGAGGGTTTATTCTTGTGCCAAACACATAATACCATAGGCAAGGGTACATAGTCACAAGATAGAAAACTACAATAAACTCCTTTCAGTTATCTCATAAAAAGAAATAAAACATGTCCAAATACTTTAGATAGAATTGCTTCCTGGAATCTGAACAAGATACATATTAGTCATTGTTCATCAAATCCTCTGGAATTCACAGACTTCTGAGGATATGAGTCCCAGCTTTCAAGAAAGTGTGGTTTGTAGGTCTGCAGACAAGATTCTTGGATTCTTGCTTTCAAAAGGAGAGGTCAGGGTTCAAATTTTAGAATAGCCCATAGGAAGGCAGGGGGTGGGGGAAAGCAATGTGTAGAAACTAATATTCCAGCTTTACTAAGCAGCTCTACTTGGATCTTTTCTTTTTTTTCTTTTTTCTTTTCTTCCTTTCTGCAATAAAGTTTATCCTAGAAGCTCATCAAAAATGTTATTGTGCATCCTGTTATAAAGCTAGCATTACAGGTTATAAAAGAAGGAATAAGAGAATATTTTCAGGGCAAATACATATCAAAAACCATGTACATAACATTTGTCAAAAACATCATAGATGTGACCTTTTGTAAGAGATCACATTTTCTTTTTTGAATTCTGCCAGACTTGGGTTTTTTTAGCACGATACTAAGCAATGTTGAATATACCTCTGGATCTGAGAAAATGACCATCTCCAAAAGAAAGCTATACAATGCATATGTTTTCCAAGTCATAAGCCAAGACTTAGCATAAGTATGAATACTTCATTTATTTACTTTTGATAGCAAGGTATAATGCCTTAAGAATTTGGTTGCTGCTTGACATTACATTTACCAGAAACTCCAAAGACTATGTAATATGCTTTTCAAAATAAGAATAGGATTATGCAACACACAGGACCGAGTGGCAGAACATCCACCAACTAATAGAAGGTGGAATGGGTCTGCTTTATAGTGGAAATTGATGGAAAGTGATCATTTCATAGTATTCTCCCCTTCCCTCAGTTCCTTCTCCAGACCCAGTTGCCTTCCCTTGTATAGAATACAGCTTCCCTTCATAAAAAACTTATCTGGAACAACTTAGACCTTGCTGTAACTTTCAACATTTGATAACCATCATTTTAAAATTAGTTAAGCATCCTATTTTTTTTTCATATGTTGCCAGTATTGCAGCTTTATTTGTATCACTGGAAATTATCTCCTGTGGCAGATATTATGCCACTTTGTTTTGCTTAACATGATTTATTATAAATACACTTTAAAATAATACAAAGCCATAACACCACAAGTCTTGGTGTTCTAATTTGTAGCCCTAATTACATTTTGTGGGACAGAGGGGTCTGCATTTCACCTTGATTTTGAGGGCCAAAGTAAACATTCTAGAAATCATGTGTTGTAGGTTCCCTTGTGCTGGTTATGCTGATAGAGACTACAAAGGAGACTTTTTCCTCTCTTTTTTTTTAACCCTCTGCCCACATTATGGCATATGCAATGGGGGCGGGGGTAATCTTCCAAGATCAATTGCTCCTGCTCCAAATTGGACCCAACAGGACAGCAACAGAACTCAGCAAAACCAGGCAGCTGCTGACATTTTTGGCCTCAGCAGGACCCATCTTTCCCTGCCACGGCCACCTGTCCTCTGGAGAACATCAGCAGGAGAAAGCAGTCAGTGCAGCCCTCCAGAGAGCCAACTGGGCAAAAATGGCTGGCTCTGAGAGTGTGTTTGAAGATTTCCTGGGTCATGGGATATCTCTTGCAAAATCTCACCTCAGAAACAGCTTCCTGTTTTCTGTTTAGCCAGCAATAAACAGGTGGCTGATCTGGAGGAGTATCATCTCCAGGGATCACCCTGGCACACTTCCCTGGCCCACAGCGCCTAGCTCCAAGAAAGAATCCACCCAAGCCAGGCATTTGGTGATACAGTTGGATACCAGCTGAGGAGTGGGTCTGTTGGTGAGTGGAACAGCAATCAAAGGGAGGAAAAAGGAAAGGAGTGGGTGAGGAGGAGAGCAGCAGTGGAAAGCAGATGGATGGGTGAGCAAGTGACAAAGCAATGGATAGAGAGAGGGAGAGGATGGGGTGGAGGTGCTGAGTGAGAAATGGCAGCAGCTGGAGAGAGCAGGAGCAGAAGAGGGTGTAGGGGCCTTTGGCAGTACCATACCTGAGTGCAACCTGATGTCTGGTTCCAGATCTGGGTGTATGCTTACATCAGGAAAAATATTGTGTATAACTAAACTAAGCATAATTACCAGAAAGTGTATCTTGGCCTTGATCTGAAGTTATAATATGCAATTGCTTGTTTTGTGAATAACTTGATTAACTGTTCTTTTCAGACTTACTCAGAAGTAAGTCACACCAAGTTCAATGCTGTTTATTTCCAGGTGAATGTACCTGGGATTTCAGCCTTGGTATTTTAGGCCTGCAAACTTATACCGAGTTATCTGGGAGTAAGCCCTTTAAAAAATATTGGTACTGGAGTACATCTGGATTAACAGAACATCTGAGCAGGCATGCACAAGAATATGTGCTAAGTCACTGGGATGACTTAACTAACAGGTCCTGCAGCATTAAATGTTATTCCGCAGGAACACAATATCCCATTTATTTCTAAATATTTCCACCCAACTCTTTTGTCAAAAGTATTCAGAGCAGCACTTGCAAAATCAATCAATCAATAAATAATAGAAGCATCCTATTCTGGCAATAGGCTAACAAGCCAGACTTTTCAATTAGTTACAATTGTATAGCTAAAAGCAGAATATGACCCTCTGTGTCAGCTAAAAGCTGCTGTGAAAGCATTTTTTTATTTCTTACAGTTGCTATTTCAGTTAATAATTTTGGTTGCCAGCAGCGGTTGAAACTCCGCTATGTAGACTGACAGCCAAAGCAAAAGTCTGATCAAGTTCCAGTTATGCTATAAAGCCTATCTCGTTTCTTGCTTTTAGTGAAAGATTTGATGCAGGAATATGAAGGTCTTGGATTTAGTGAAGATTAAGATTGTGATATATACATATATAATATTTTGCTGAAAAATATACAGATTAAAAAGTGAAATAAAGAGAATAAGCTTACTGTAAGACAATTGTTCATCAAAACTGTTTGGAATAACAAGCACCATCTCACTTGCACTTCTTTCTGATAAAGTAGTTTAGAATAAAACATAAATACATTCATATATATACACTTCTGGTTCAATCCTATGCAACATTAGCCAGAAAAAGGCCTAGAGCTTTTCCCTCCCAGCCAGTTATGCAAGGAACAAAACTCTTGGTATGCCCCAGCTGGATTCTGCCCTTTCTGATCCAGCTAAATAAATGCAGAGTTCAAATCAGAAGAGCATTGAATAATCATGTTCTCTCTCTTTGTATATTTACATGTATTAACCACTTTTCCTGAAAATAAAAAATTCAAAGTAAAACATAATATGAAGCATTTCAAAAATAGAAAGCATTATTATCTGAAAAAATCAGTTTACTTCACCACATTTTGTTTTAAGAAAACACTACCAAATATTTTGCTTTTGCAAATGTCAAGACCAAAAGTAATGTTTCTGAAAATGCTAATTGTTTATCTTCATGTCAGCAATTTTTAATCATCTCGTCTCAGTATCCAGAACACAGTTCTCCTAGCTACCATTTCAAATGTCATTCTAAAATATCTGGTGAATATTCAGTGGTAAAGGTCACCATGCAGACCCATGTATCAAGTCACTTCAAAGTAGAATTATTATTAATCTGTATATGTTAATGCATGTAAATATATGCAAACATTATACATTTCACTCTATACAGTTAAGGGTGTAAGGGTGTGGCACCGAAGATGAATAAATTCACAATCAGAAATTCATGACTTTCAACCAGAGCTCTAATAATTTTCCATGTAGACAGTAACACCACAGTCCTAGAGATATCCACTGCAATGTCTCATTCCTGGTGCTATGCTCCTATGCAAATTCACCTGCCAGTAGTAAGCCTTTACTATTCAAATCCTAGCTGTGCTCTGAAGTCACTAGAGGGTGCCCTCCAAAACCTGTGACAAGCAGGTAACCAAAAAAAAAAAAAAAAAAAAAAGTGTCAAGCGTTACTTGGTAACAGCTGAAAATAATGCATTTTTTAGCCTGGCTCTCCTACCAGATATAGCATATCTCATTGTTGTTGATAATCATTACCCTTAGACCTTCCAGTTCCACTAATGCCTACTTAGGTCTGGAGATAATCTGCTCATTTATGCAACAGATTTTGGGGCTGGCCATCTATCTAGTGAGTTCCTGACTCAGGCTCTTGCAAGTAACTGAGGGCAATCTACTAGCTCTGATTCAGCTTCCCACCTGCTAAATGGGATATTGGCTTCCTGGACATACCAGGGCAGTTTCTACTTTTGTGTGACTTGCACTGCTGTGTGCATAGCTTCAGGCTCCCTAACTGACAGATGCCAGTGTTAGGAAGTTGTCTCTACATTAGCACCCCTATGGCTGTTTTGGCTATTGGACCCTGGATGGTATGAATTTTTAGTGTTCAGATTTATTAGCCTGCAATCTTCCTAGTTAAAATTAATGTACAGTGAAATTCACACCAGCACAAAAGGCCATTTCAGACACTTAATTAAGCCCTACTTAAGCCTTATTTAGATAACAGGGAGGATGACACGTTTCCTTATGACTGATTCTCCTTCTGCTAACATCTAATCTCAGGTGGTCTTTCTAAAATTGCTAGTCAAGGTGACTAAAAGCTTCACTGTCAGGGTCATGAGTCACACTCTCTCCAAATCCATATCTAGAAGAGTAGGGCAATAACACTAAGCAAGCCGCAGCTGATATTGATACCTGACCAATGAATCTTCATACTTTGGAGAGAATACAGGGAGAGTTGTGTTCTGGAAGCAGCAAAGCTGGCTCCCAGTCCCCAACCTGCAGAAATGATGAGTATTGACTAGACCTGCACTGGTGAGCTTTTCTTGACTGCTATAACTCAAACTGCCAAGATCCCTTATAATTTACCTGTATTTCTGAAAATTTAAACACCTGTTATTTGTGCACCTGACCTCCTGGACTTCTAAATTCAATAATGAGCATTGCTTGTGTAACTTTGTGACATATTTTCATGCAGAATATACTGGGCTCAACCCCGGGCATCTCCAAGTAGGGCTGGAACCATGCAACCCTTGTCTGAAAACCATGGAAAAGCAATGTTAAGTCACTGTGAACTGGATGGACCAAAGATCTATCTTGGTAAAAAGAAACTTCTTATGAGTAATGTCCATCTGCATCATAGAAGGCAGCTATGGAATGAAAACATATGATTAGCAAGTTAATGTGTTATAATTTTCTTCACGATATTCATTGCCCTCCAAAAATGCAGATATTACAATATTCCCATTGTGGTACAAGAACACAATATGTTCTTGTCAAAAACTACACATCCTCATCCTGGTACTTTAAGATGTGATTAAAGTATGCCTAATATAATGCCCAGTGAGGTATCTCCCACGTGAACTCCTGTGAAAATTGAAGAACTTTGATACATTAAATATATACAATGCCTCTGCGGCTCTGTACTTTGCTACACATGTTGCATGATCTGAATAATGTTTATTATTATTGAAAAGAATGTATATCCCACTCTTTCTCTTAGAGGAGGTAATAGCAACATAAACTAAAAGTGGTAAACACACACACACACACACACACACACACACACAATAGCTGACAAAAGAATTCACAGCAGCCACAATATCTAGGAGCGCTCCAAAGATTCTAACCTGTCTTCAAAGGGAGGAAAATCAAAATGAGCAGTTACTAAGGCATGGATCACCATAGCTAGATCAAAAGGCATGCAGATGGCACCCTAATTTAATTGTGCAAAGATGCACAGGGTCACAACTGAGACAGAAGATCTAGAATATGACCAAGTCTAAAAGCATTCTCAAACTGAAAACCTGATTTTTGGGGGCAGTACAATGCACATGAGAATGATCAAAATCATTCCTATTATTGAAATTCAAATAATCCATATTAGTAAGTCCTGCATAGGTTTAGTTTCAGTTTGTTAGCCCTCATTCAGCCCATTATGAGTGTCAACCAATAGTTTACGACATATACAGATACTTCTTAGGATGACTAGAAGGGAAGACATAGGCTGGGTTCACATGTAATGCTAAACTATGGTGGCATGGTTTGTTGTGCTATGTGAAGGATGGTCTCTATGTAACCATGCAGAGAAACAACTATCTGTTCTACGGTTTCCATGCTATACCATTGGCTTGTTTAATCATATGAGCCCAGAAGCAACATTTTAGCATGGTTTCCACACTGTTGCCATAGAGTCCTGAGGGAAGAGCAGCTGCTGCTGGAGAAGACACTTCTGTTTGGCAACAGAAGGTCAGCTCCAGTTGTACTGTGATTGGTTTCTTTGTGCTCCCTGTCACCTCTGCCCTTGTGCCACCTTCCAAATACCCACCTGTGGCTTTGGAATGTTGCTGGCAGTGGAGAAGTGTGCTGTGCCACCTCCAGGAGTAGGGAGCGTGGAGACAGCTTTGTTTAGCACGCCTGTCAGATCACTGTAGTTCACAGAAACACCACTTGCAAGCTGTTCTGCCTTTGCTTTTCTGGCAGAAGCATTGCTTCTCTTTCTGCAAACCTGCCCTTGCATGGGAGGAACACATGGGCTATGTGCAGGGCAGTGAGGAAAAGGTGAGCACCCCAAAAGCCATGGGATCTTCATCAGAACTACTCCAGGAGGTATAGGTGAAAACTGCCCTCCCCAGCTTGGGTCCAACTCCCCCATACACCTGCCGTTTCCATTTTTAATAGCAGGTACATTAATTGTATACATGAAATTCATACCATGTCTACTGCGGCCCTTTGTGGGTAAGGCAAATGGCTAGAAAGCAGAAGACAGTGGAACATAGGAGGCTGCTGTATGCTAAATCAAACCATGGGTCCATCTAACTCAGTTCTGTCAACACTGACTTGCAGCAATGTCTCTCCAGGAGTTTAGGCAGGATTCATGTAAGTTGCCAGTCCCAGGGCCACCAGCTTGCCCTTTGACTTATAACAAGCCACTTCACTTCTCTTGGTGCTTAATCAACAACCCTTCTCACACCTCACTTGATCCATTCCAGATATGATACCTGTATGGGCAATGCCAGGCATGGTGAAAAGGATACCTGCATCCAGCATCTGCTGGCTGCTGTGGGTGGGGAGGAGGATGTGGGCATGGCTGTGGGGCTGTAGAGCTCACCCAGCAGCAGACAAAAACTGCTATATTTTTTAATTCCTGGCATGAGTGGCACTCCAGCATGGCCACCCTTTCTCTGCACCCAAGTCCCCATGAAGCTACATAATAAAAATGTGCCTTGCAATAGAGGTGTGGTTCTTGTGGGTAGGGCTGGCTATGGGAATGGGTGAAAAGGGGGTATGGGACAAAGGGAGCTATGGGGCAACACCAGATAAGGCTGCTCTCAGTGAGCCCTGACATGAGGGGGGACTGCCACTGGAGCCTCTATGTGTGATGGTGCAGCCAGAGGTGAGGATGGCTTCTGAGGGTGGGGATACAGGCACTGGATGACACCGGGAGCAGCCATGGCATGGATAGGAGTTGGGGCAGGCTCAGCCTGCCTGTATGTATGCCCTATATATGCCTATGTGCAACATCTTCAGCAACATCTTCAGGGGAGGGAAGGGCTGCGGTTGTGGATGGGTATGCTTATGCAGTGGTGTGGCATGTGACAGCACAGGGGAGTGCTGCTCCAGAATAAAAGGCTTCTGTGGTGCTGCTTTGGATGAGCAGTGAAAGAAATAGATAAATAAACCAGGAGCAGCTGGCTGAATGCAGGCCCTAGAGAGCGTGTGGCCTAATGAAGGCAAGGCGGGCACACTAGGCAGGAGTTTCAGCTGCAAAGGCTGATGGGATACCGGCTACCATTAAGTGGAAAGATTGAGGAGGGTGGCAACTGCACAGACAAGGAAATAATGTTATCGAAATCCCAAAACTAGGTAAGAAACCACTGTGCATGGCGACCACACAGCATGGTTTAATGTTAATGTAAGCACAGCCATAGTGCCATCAGTGTAACAGAATGGTAGTATAATGATGACTTCTGTAACATCTCTTTTAGTAGTTTTCGGTAGACATTGAAAAGCATGAGATACAGAAGATAAAGTCACGAAACCGCACAAGCCATTGGTCATAATATCTGAACAGAAGTGCTCTTAGCAGCACTGCCTGGAAATTGCACCTGAGAAGGAGAACCACTGCAAAGCACCGTGTCCAATATTTCATCCATAAAGTTGATCCAGAATGATCCAATGCCCAATGGTACTGAACACCAGTCAGAAAGCCAGCAGAATTAACAGGGAAGCACTCTTTTTGTTTTCACTGTTGGGGGAAGATAGCAAAGGTAAGCATTATGTAGCAGTTTATCTGTGCATGTGTATCTTTATATAATGTTCCAGTTATTCCCTCCCTATCCAGCATGTGTTTTTAAGTTTGAAGTCAACAGTTTGTAAGCTTGATCAAGTGAATTGTGTTTAAGCAAGCTTATGTTGGTCTTTAAGATACCACAAGACTCTTCCTTGCTTTTGTGAGAAGTAACAACTTGTCCAAGCTCATCCAGTGATATTAATGATTGCTTTAGTTCTCTTGGTATATCAGCTGTCCTCCACTCCTGCTTTCCAAATGTTTTGATTACAGCTCCCATCACAATCAGGATTGGGAATGATGGGAGGTGTTGTCCAACACTTTTGGATGGTGCTAGTTATGAACTACACTAATCCAACAGCACAGATAATTGCCAGATTCAAGTTGCATGTCATCGACACAATCCCTATACCAAGTAAGATCAAGAATAAGCACACATATTTTTCAAAAAACAAAATGATTTATGTTGCAAACATGTTTGATTGGCATGAAAATCCTACACATTTTTCTGTGGGAGTTTTACTCAGTTATTGGTAGCTCATGGCCACAATCATTAAAGCACATTTAAACAGGATTAATCTATCTTATACCCCGGTATGCCTAGTTAATACAAAAAGCAGAATAAGGATTATTTGTCCTTACACTGTGTATTTAACTTATATTCCACTCTTCCTCACAATACGCCCAGTGAGGCTCTTTATCACTTTGTATATAGTGGCAAGGCCAACTTCCTAGGGAAAACACCTGCATCACAGTTTATATTCAAGCAGAGCAAATGCAACGTTTTTATCCTGCCAAATAAACTGCTTAAAAATCAAGAATGCGAGCCACCCGGCGTCCAGTTGTTCTTGTTTTGGAGCCAGCAGCGCCTACAGCCCCTCCCTTCCCCACCCTTCCCCCCGACCAGCCAACCCCTTTTGCTGTTTCTCACTCAGGCTAGAGGCTTTGATGCATGGACACAAAACAAGTTTGCTCAGTGACCTGTGGGGTGAGGGAAAATCCTTGCCAGCTCTGCAAATGACCCAGCACTGATACTTGCTGTTACTGTGCACTCAGCAACCTTCCTGATTTCCGTTATGCAGCCTGACATTTTTGGACACGCAGACTGGAGCTCTGCCCAGCGCCAAGCAAAGCTTTCTTTAAAAAAAGAAAAAAAAAGAACAGAAAAAAAGAGAGGGGAGAGTCATTTGCTGAGAAATGAAGCAGGTACTAGTAGAAGAACGCAAAGGGTCGCGGGCGGAAACAAAAGGCCCGCTAACCCAATAACCGCAGGGACAGAAACTTCCTAATTGGCTGGCTGGTCAAATTCCAGGCTCTTCGGCGATGGCGGGAGTGGAGCAAAAACAAAAGCAAGCGCTGCCGTCTAAATAGCTCCGCTTCTTTTCCCAGCAGGTGGCTCATTGAAAAGCGCCTGCAGACAATAGGGGCTGGAACAGCGTTCTCTAGCGTCGCTGGGCTTTGCTTGCTTTTGCATAGGCATTTCTCACATGAGCCAGACCTTCTCACCCCGCAAATAATAAAATCGGCCGAGCGTTCTCATACTTGCGTATTAACACCGCCTCAAGTCTCCCCGTTTTCTGCCGCGCCTCCCCCTCCCCTCCCTCGGTCCCCTCCCTGCCTAACGTCTCTCCCGTCTGCGTGCGTGTGTTCCTGTCGGGAAGCCAGACACACCCTGCCCCTGGTTCTTCCCGCGGGGTAAAGTGCCAACAATAATTCCACGGCCTCGTCTGTGCACCACTCCGGCTGCAGCAGCAGCAGCAGCAGCAAAAGCTCAGCCTTTCGCTTTGGGGTAGCTGTGGGCGGTTGCCTGGCCAGGGCAAGGGCTGAGCTGAAGCCGGTTGCTTCCCATTGGCCGTGCGGCCGGCAGGGAGAGCCGAAGAGGAGGGAGAGCCGAGGAGGAGGAGAAGCTGCCAGCAGCAGCCGAGCATAAGGAAAGGCGCATACACACACATACACGCTCGCGCGCGCACACAGAGGCACGCAGCGCGAGCGAGGCAGAGACTGCTGTGGTATTGTTATCATTGTGTACAAGCGGAGGGGACTGCCGCCGCCGCCGCCGCCGCTTACTGCTGCCGGGGGAGGCGAGGGACTCAGGGTGAGCATGCAGCAGAGGCAGAGCCGGCGTCGGAGCGGCAGTGCCAGGGCGCACTTGGCGACGCATTGAGAAAAGGGGGGGCTGCCTAAGTCGCCGGAGACCACAAGCCAGCCGCGGCAAGACTCCGCCACCGTCCAAGCAGCAGGAAGAGACATGTTCTACGGAAAAGCCCGGGAGAGCTGCTAACGCCGCTAGCCACCCTTAGCAGCGCCTTCGCCCGCTGCCATTTGTGTTTGTGTGTTTGTGTATCCGTGTGAGCGTGTATAGCTTATCCCCGGCACCCAGGACGCAAGCGGGGGAAGAGGGGTAAGAATCCAGGCTGCAGCCTGACCTAGAGTTCAGTCGCCACTTCCTCCGAGGCAAACCCCGAGGATCTTCTGCCGGCCCCTCCCGTCTTTCCCCTCTCTGGCCCGAGACGCTCCGAACCCCCCCGCCCCCGCATCCGTGGACTTTTCGCTCGCTCCCGTTTGTGCTTTCTCTCCTCCCCCCGCATCGCCTCCATGTGCCGGATAGCGAGAGCGCCGCCGCGGATCCTACCGCCGCTGCTGTTGATGGTGCTGGCGGCCCTGCAGCAGGTAAGATAAGAGCGAGGCAGAGGAGCAGCTGGGCTCGGGGCTCTTTGTTCCTGGTGATCCGCGAAGGGCGGTGGCGGGGCTAGGCGGAGGATGCGGGAGGGTGAGCGTGGCTGGCTGGGGGTGGGGTGGAGGGATCCTGCTCCTCGAGCTGCCCCACAGGCTAAGCTGGGCCTGGTTTCATTGGACTGATGGGGAATCTGCCAAGGAGGAGCAGGTTGCTAAACTGGAATTGGAGCGGTAGCAGACTCTGGAGGAGAGGGCCCGGGGGAAGCTCATCCCTCCATTGGCCAAGAGAAAAGGGGAAAGCCGGGTGTATCAATGGGTGCATGTGTTGTGGGTAGGGCTGGGAAGGAAAGAAATTCAGATCGCTGAGCATGGAAGAATAAATCGCCTTCAGTCTAGAGTTGAAGAGCTTCGGGCTGGAGCGGCTGGTTCCTCGGCTGGTGGGGAACGAGAGTTAAAGACCCTCTTTCCTAGGGCGGGGAAGAGCAGGTGGCCTCTTCGTTACTAATGATATTGCTAGAGGATGCATGTTTGCCAGGGAAAAGATCGGGGTATGGCGGAAACTTAGGACCAAGTGACCCCTGCAGTCTCCTGGGATGCGCTGGGAGTGTTAACGAGAGAAGCAAAGTTCGGCTTCAGGAAGCGGGGGAAGGGTAGAAAGGGCTGTAAATGGGATGTGATCGTTAAAACAAACCGAAGGCGACGCAGTACTTCTGAACGTGGTAGGGGTTGCGTAGGAATCATGGATCCCTATGACTTGGGATGAGCAGAACGGGACAGGAACTTGGCGCTATCTCTTCCCTGGAAGGGAGCGTGGGAAAGGAGCTGATGCCACCCACAATCTTCCCTTGGGAGGGTGGGATGGCGGCAGCTAGTGCTCTCTTCCTCCTTCCATGCAGAATACTGCTACACATGCAGATACGAGGAGAGTTGGTTGTGAAGGATAGATGTTCCCAAGGATGGTCCCAAATTACCTTGGATGGAGAAAGTTGGACTTGCCTCTGTTTTGACACACCTGCTTCCAGAATACATGGTTAGGGCAGGATTTATTCCTATCCCATTATAAAAGGTTGTACACCCCCGCCCCCGCCCACCATCTTTTCTCTTTTCCGACTCCAACTCCTTTGCCCTGTTTACTTCAGGGTCACTATGGCAGAATCCACCATGCGGTCTCTGGGCACATAGTCATGGAGTGCACGCTGAAGTATATCCTTGCATGGAGTTAGTTACTTATCGCCTCCCTTACACTTGTGCTAACTGCTCCTGTGCACCATCAGGAAGGTTTAAAAAGTTGATGTTACACATCCTTCTGAAGTCCTGCTGGTTAAAAGTCATGCAAGATTCTAATCTGTATTAGTGATTGCCGGCATGGAACCACAGGGCTGGTAGCTGTTTCGGATTAACTGGCAAGGGTGTGACTCCGGCTGCAAGTGCAGCAGTAATGTGGGTTAGAACTCCTTTGCTGCATTTAAAGCACGCAGAGTGCTGCCAACTGTACACACGAATCCTTTCTGGTACCTCTACCTGGATCAAAATATACAGTCTCAGAGATCCCTTGATTAGCAGGGTCAGACTTGCCTGGAACTCCTCCTTCCGTGACCTCGAGCCTCATAAAGAGGAGCTTGCAGAGCCTCTGCCTCGCCCCTCTGCTGTACCCGCTAATCCCTTCCCGGGAAGAATTTAATCAGCCTCCGCCTCCGCCCAGCAGCCTCGCTACTCTCCTCCCCCGCGTGGCTCTTGCTGTTCTCTGCTGTTGCTACTGCTGCAGCTAACGGGAATTTCCACCAGGGGCAAGCGGTGTCTCCTGGTTGGAAAGCCTGTCCACCTTCCTCGCCCAACAGAGGGCGTTGGGGGATGGTCATAGCAAAGAAGACTGGCAAAGTCCCCTGGGACCTGGGGCTGAGGTCTTGTCCATAAAGGCAGGCAGTGAGAGACTCTTAGGTTGGCACTATGGCTGAAACCGAGTGGGTTTGTACAACTGTGGTTGTGGCAAAGGACGAGTCTACTGTCCCTGTCATGAATGTGTTAAAGATTGAATGTTCAGGTGAGGTGAGCTGGCTCTTTCCAGCTGGCGGAGAGTGCATGGTTGCAGTGGCAGAAGGTTTGTGAGGCTTATTTATTTGCAACTTGTGATGTAGGTGTCTGCATAGGGAGCACGTGTACCTGGTGGGGACTGCGTTTGCCTAGCTTGGTTTGCAGACTCCTGGGTATGAGGCTATGTGTCAGCCTTCCCTAACCTGGTGCTCTCCAGGCATATGTGCTTGATGTCCACAAGTCCATGAGTTGTAGTCTGTGCTAGAACCCAGCAAATGGGGCAGTGGGGGGGGGGGGAGGCGGTGCAGGGCAGCATGCAGTTGGAGAAGGCTGCTGTGCGCCATTGTGGGAGTTGGATGGCCCTACTGGTAGGCCCCTGTGTATTTCTGTTGTGTTTCAGTATGTGTTGAGAAGAGGTAGATTTGGAGTGGCCCAGTGTTTAAGAGTTGTTAAACTCAGGAAGTGTCTTGGAAAGTAGTGTAGGGATTATTACTTGTTTATGTGTGGAAGGGTTATTTTGTTTTTATAGAGTTTCATGCCTTTGAGAGTAGAGGATCTTCACTTCTTGTTAAGCGAATGTAAAGTGCATGATGGAATAACATTTCTGGGGTATTATTATGAGACACTGTAGATACAGAATATAGAGTTAAGGCCGTCCCTCAGAAAGCAGAGATCAGTGGACACGTGCTGGTGAAATTTGTCCAGGGTGTAATTTCCCTGGTTTTGGGAGGTTATCAAGAATATCCTGTTGCAATAAAGAAAAGGCAGGGTAACAAATGTACTAGTTTGTGAAAATTTCTGTGGAGCAATCAATCCATGTTTGATACATGAGCGTACACATTTGAAGCTTCTCTTTGTGTAAGGAACTGGGGGCTCTTAGAATTTTCCTAAAGTGAATTACTACAGTGCAGGATAGAAGAGTGTACACGATATGGATGCTGGTGCTTTGGTCAGTTTGAAAGCTAGTTTTCTTGCTAGTGCAAAGGGCGGGCAGGAGTAAATCTCAGGACAGATGGTGCAGATCACTGTCTCTTAATGGCATTTGTGGTTGGAGTATGCCTTCTCAAAGAGATATGTGACTCTTTGTGTGCCATACTCTGAGGTGATATTTCTGGCTGGCAGTGGGACTGCCTTCGGCAGCCAGTGGTTTCCCATTTAAATCCTGGAGGGATGGATGACTGGGTTTAGGGAGGAAGCTGCAATAGCTGCAGCAGCAGTCCCTGTCCATGGTGCAGAGCTCAGCTTACTCTCTGGCTGTGAACTGGATCCCTGAAATGTAGTAAACAGAGATTTGGCTGGTTGCAGAGGTTCATTTTCTTTCTCCCTATTTCAATTCACTACATTTTTTTGCTCCTCTCTTACAGCCGCTACCCTTTTCCCTGGCTTTGATGGTTCTGAAACATTGATCCTAAACAGCTGGGGGATTTTCTCTTTGGCTTAATAGGAGGTTAGTTTGTCCTGATACGAAAATGTCCGTGTTGCACCTCCAGAGTCTTTCCTTCATGTCTTTTCTCCCTGACTGGAAGGATTGTTTTAACTCTTGGCTAAGCTTATTGTTTTCAGTGTCTATCTGCAGCTTGAGTTTAGATTGTGCTTTGTTTTTGTTTTTGTATTTTTGTTTTTACATTAGTCTTTACTTTTTTTGTAATTTCCCAACTTTTGTTCTGGTTTGAAAACATCACTTAGTAAATCTTAAAACTGGAGGTTTGTAGTAAGCTGTTATGTTACTATGTGTTTTTTTCTTCTTCTGGGACTGCTTTTAAATTAAAAGCAGAATATATAAATTATGTACAGGAGCCAGCTTTATTGCTTTTGTGTATCACTTAGTGTCAGTGGCATTCTATGGTTGGAGAATCCAATTTCCCTTCTGTTTGTGTATCCATTAAATCAGGTTAGGCGTGTTTTTAATAGAGTGTAACAAGACTGGAACTTAGGTATGAAATCAGTTTTATAAACCAGTGTCTGGAGAGCAGTCTGAATTATTTTAGGTGTTTGGTTTTTCCTTTACCTCCCTCTTCCCCCTTTTTGTGAAGACTTTTTATAAGCCAGAAATTAGCTTATAAGAAATGTAACTTTTGCATCATGTGTGTTCATATATTCAAGGAAATCATATATGAGCATGTCTACATTCACAAAGATTCCATTAATTGCATTTCTTCAAATGTTGTATTTTTTCAGTCTATGTATATTTATAAAACAGTTCTGTTAGCTTTTTATTTATAAAATAGTTAAATGTGTTTTTATTACATATTTGCTCATCATTACACAGCAAAGCAAACATATTCAATGTATGTTAGCAGAAATACAGCATTTAGGAACATGCTGAAACTCTAGTATTCAGTTCACTTTATGATTAAACACTATCTCCTGAATGATTTATTTTCAAATAAAGTTTTAAATAAAATCAATGTTTATTATGCAAAAGCCTGACACTAAGAAGGAAGAAAAAGAAATGTTAAATAAAAAGAAATATTTGAAGTAAACCTTGGAAAAGTAGAAGATTGTTTTGAAAAAACAATTTGTAGGAGCTCAGGAAAACATGGGGGGGGTGTTTCTGAGCAAAGCATCAATTAAATTAGTAACTCTAATTGGCTTAATGAATTTCTGTGTGTGACTAGGATCATAGCCTAAAACTCTGAAAAAGCAATTGAAGAATTGAAAATAGCTCAAATGACCCTGAAAAATGGATTTTAAACATAGTAAAACAACAAGAGTCATACATTTTAGTTGAAGTCAAACCTACTGTGATAGAAATGGAAGCCACACATTCTCTGCTCATTAATGCTTCCTGGGCTGGTTACACCATGTCTGAAAGTTATGTACAGGTTAATGATGTACTGTATAAATTCTAGAAAAGACCTGTGAAGGGTAGCATGCAAAGGACCCAAGCAGAACCAGTAAGAAAGAGTTGCTGCTGATGTATAGTGTATTTTTATACTATATAAAACACTCTTCCTTATAATGCGATACAGAAAGTATGTGAGATGGTTTTCATGGCTCTTTCGCCCTAATTCTGCCAGCCAATGATGTGACAGAAGGGATGGTGTGTGATGATAGCAGATCATGTGCTGTTGATTTTAAAAGGAGAAGGGGAAAAAATGGCATGGAACTACAGTTCCAAGAAACTTTGGTAGGTTAATATAGGAATGCTTGGGAAAACTTCTGCTTTCTCTGCCCATTATGATTTCATTCTGGAGGCATCTAAGATTTTAATGTTCTGTCTCACATGTTTAATGAAATTAGTTCTCTACTGTATTCCAGATGTATAAACTTTAAAATATTTAGGTTTTCTTGGTTTCTTTTCAGATACGTTATTTCACCTGTTTGAAAAATGCTTCAGATTTTGCTTTTGAATAATTAAGAATGTACATGAGTTAAATATATTGGGAAACAATTGAGATGTTAGGATTCTAGGGTCTTTTGATAATAAATTTAATGAAATCATTCAGATTCAATAAAGACGCAAACTACTATTGATGTTTCTGTTAATGATGTCTGCATTTTCTGGGGGAATACAGAATTGTCCCCTTTTAAGGGTTTTTTTATTTTCATGTTAGCAGATAGAATTCACATATCTTCGAGGCAAGTTAGAAAGTGACTGTAGAATAACATTAGTTGACAAAATGCACTTTGCTTACCTACTTTATCTGGTTCAGAGTCAAGATGATGTGCCTTTAGATGTTGCATATTTTAACATTTTATAAAGCATTTCAATATAGTACATACCAGAGTTACAAGTTTATCTTTATGCCATATTTATATTTGGATATTTATATTGATATTATTTTACATTCTTAATTGATATGGTGCCAAACTGAACTGCAGTTCAGTATTTGCAATTCAGTTTTAAGCTGACAATAGAATGATGATCTTGAGGAACCTGGGCCTAGCTTCTGGTCAAAACTTATTTCCTAAGCAAGTTTCAAGATCATTACTCCTGTTTCTGTGCCTCACTGGGTTGGACTAATGCTCTGATGGGAGTGTCCACTCAGTTCAGTCCTGCTCATGTTCCTTCTGGAAGAAGGAGGAGTTAGGCCATTTTTGCCAATTTACTCTTCTCTAAATAACTCCTTGTACATCCCCTTCTAAATATGTTCCATATGCTTGAGAAATGCACTGGAATACTGGGAAATGAAACGGAACTGCAAAGGGAAAGGGAGGGAAATGGGAAATTGGACCCCCTTCCCCAAACTCCAGCAGAAGCCTCCACTGGGTTAAGATTCTCTTTTGGATCAGATTCAGAATCCTTTACCATGGATTCCTTTTCCCAAAACAAAATGAAAGTCATTTATATGTAGGGAACATTGCCTGTCCCACCCAATAGTTTCACCCAGATTTCCACTGGTGTAAAAAGTTTTTCTGCATTTATTCCTGTTGCTTTTATCTTATGCTGCTGTGACCACTTCATTAGTGGTCTTCAGCTGGTATATTGGGACCCTCTCATGCTTGGAATGCAATAGAAAGCTTGTAGTAATATGAGTAGATGCCAGGTTTTGTATTAAGATGTTTATAGAAAAAGGGTCAGCCTCACAGAACACTTTCATATTAGAAAGTGAACATTCGGATACTAATTACTGTAGAAACCTATTGTGTAAGCCATAAAAATAGCATGAGGAAATTCACTAAAGCTATTTTTATTAAGTGAAGCTGACCACTTAATGAGTGACTCATGCTTTGCTTTTTTAAAAATCTTGTGATAATTTTGCCTATTCCTCATTTACGAAATTAATTGCCCACACACATAACTTCCGTTTTTAAGTTCCTTAAAATGAAAAATAGATCAGAATTTCTATACTTTTGTATCTCTGATTTTTGGAAATATAATTGAAACAAAGACTAAATAATCCAGAGTCTTGTGGCACTTTAAGGCTAACATGTTTATTGTGGTAGAAACCTTTTGTAAACTAAAACATGCCTCATCAGATGCATGAAGTTTACCCTTATTTCACTACTATAAATATATAAACAAAACAAAATATTGGTTTGAATCCAGATTGACTTAGTTGAATTTAGGTTCATTTGGGAACAGTGGGGCAAATTAGTAATGACTTGAGTCCAGTGACATAAGTTCAAATGGGATGCAAACGCAGCTTACTTAGTCTGGTTTGGCTAGATCCAAGCCAATGCAAACAGTGGAAGAAAATGGCCATGTAATGCAGGAGGTACAATTTGTGATATTTCTATGCAAAATTTATATATAAAAGGTCAGTACAGTGGCTATTTCAAACCATAGCAATTTCCAGTAGGGCCATCTTCTAGCTTTGTTGTTTTAATAGCTGTTGTGGAACAGAAATAATGGATCTTTATTAGGCAGTAAACAAATATCAGCAAAATTACTGGTAAACACTTGTACAGCAAATTTACATTGAAATTTGCCTTAAAAATAATGTGACTTTTAGGACTGAAGCAGGATGTGCAGGAAGACTGACACACCATTTTTAATATCACATTTCTGTAAGGACATTGTTTATGGATTATAGCATATATCTAATTAGAGGATGGGCAGATGAATGAACCCTCCCTCTCTCCAACATGCCAAAATTTCCAATATGATACATGCCATCCCCTGCCAAAAATGCTCTAAACAAGTATTTGTCTGGAATTAGCACCTGTATAGTAATGGACTGTTGTAGAATCCTGCATTTGGCGCACAGCTTATTCTCTCTTTCAGTTGTTCAGTGTTGCTGATACTCTAATGAAATGTAACAGGAAACAAAAGGTATTCAGGAAGACAGAACAGTTAAAAGGGAGTAGTCAAAAATGCCATGTTAAATCTGTTACCTTGTCTTAAAAAATGAAATAAAATAATATGTGTGTGTGTGTGTGTATAAATGTACTGTTCCTGTGCATAAACTACAATAAGGTTTGCAGTCTAATTTTTGTTTGAACCAAATTACTGGTCTCCTACCCTTGCATGAAACATAACTGCATATCTTCTGACATGCAACAGTTTAGAAAAAGAGAGAGAATGGTGAATTTTCAAAAATCCCATGCAAGCAATACCTTTTTTAGGACCACCCATAGGAACATAGGAAGCTGCCTTGTACTAAACTAGACTTTTGTTCCATTCAGCCCTATACTGGCACTACAAGCCACCAAGGACGTTGCAGGGTTTCTTTCTGAGCCCTGCTGGAGATCCTGGAATTCAACCTGGGATCTTCAGTATGCAAAACAAGTGGTATACCACATGAAAATCATGATCAGACTTTCAAGATAACCAAAAAATGAAACAAACTTTTGGAATTAAATAGCTGTGACTTTTTGAATATTTTGAGGAATAGAATGTGTTGTTCCTCCAATGCTTTGAAGCTGTTCTGTTTCCTGAAATTCTTGGCTGTGCCACTTAAAAAGCTCCTCTGTGAAGATAAAAGGAGTATTTAGGGCCTTCTTCCCTATGTTACCTTTCAGGAATGTGTTGTTAATTGTTTTGCTTTATTTTATGTAATGCTGGATGAAGAAACTAATCTTGCATAGTGGAATTTGAAGTTTAACAGTGCAATACGAGGTGGGGGTCAAAGGGAAGTGAAGTGGCAGATTGTCTCAAAGCCTGTACCATGCCTTATTGGGCTTTTTTGCCATTAGTGGTGTGGGTTTTATTTCTCCTATTTGCTGCAACAGAAGGGAAAAAAATCTTAATTTTCAGGTTGACATGGGTGAGGAGCACCTAAAGGCAGGGAGGGTTTGGATCTGGAAGTTCCATCAGTCTTCCAGAATATCTCATTTTAGGATCTTCCATTGGCTGCAGACCTCTCTGGTGACATCCATAGTGCCATTCTGCAGTAGATTAACCCAGCCTCCACTGGCAGAATGTAGGAGAGGTGCCTCCATCCAATCCTTATCCACTCTAGCAAGCTACATGTGAAT
The DNA here is from genome assembly GCF_004798865.1 of Varanus komodoensis. Lineage (NCBI taxonomy): Eukaryota > Metazoa > Chordata > Lepidosauria > Squamata > Varanidae > Varanus > Varanus komodoensis. The sequence goes on from NW_025335438.1 coordinate 23,453,240, forward strand.
TAGGATTGCTTTGTCTGTTCTGGAAATTCTTACTCATGGATACCACTAACCTCCAGTGGGCTTTTTATAATTATAACTTAAGTATGCTCAACTGCATTAGCAAAACTGGACTCTGCCAATGTTGTTGTCAAATGAAATAAGAAGTAACACACACTTTTGAAAAGGTGACCAATCAGTTTAACTGAGTTTTTTTCCCTGATTTGATCTTCTCTGTATCTTTAAAGATATGTTTTGACAAACCTCACTATTTAAAACTGTCTGGCCTTATCCACATCACATTTATGCTGATGGATGCCTACACTGACAAGACTTTTGAGGCATTAGGAAAAACAACTGCTTTTAATTTTGTTTCAAAAATTCATTATTTAAAATTGCAGTATTCCATATTTGATTTGATGAGGATAAGAGTAATAAGATACTTTGCATACCTACAGTTTCATAAAGATTTATTTTCTTCTTTAAGCACTTAGTATAAAAGTTAGTGCTACCATAGAAGTTCAACTCCACCTATTTAAATCAGTAATTTTAGTACCTTAATACTCAATTGCGACTCTAATAATATATTTTAATCTTTTTGGAAACATGAAACAAAAGTTACTTTATTGACCCTTATGTCTCTTTATAATGCATAATTAGATATAGTAAGAATACTTCTGATTAGCTTCTAAACCTGGTCCTGATTGGTAATTGGCTGATACAAAGGAAGCAACATGAAAAAGACAGGTGATGATGCTAATAATTTAGGAGAGCAGCATACCATCACATGCAAGCAAGGAGTGCTTGTCAAAGCATCTTGCAGAGAGAGATCATAGTTTACCTCACTAAGCAGAGGTACAGTGGTGCAGTGCTCCTTAGAATGCATGCCAAGAATCTCATGTTTCGTTGTGCTCCCTTCACCCAAAAGATAGAATACCAATGAAGTCTTCTCCTTGACATCCATGTGGAGAGAAGTGTGTTTTCCTGGCAAATTTTCTTACGTGCTTTCTGAAATTGAAGTTTTAATTGTCTCTAACAGTCTGCATCATGAGGTTAACTTGGTTCACTGAGACCAGTGAATATGTCCATTGGCAGCAGCTTGATTAAATTATGTGCTCAAGGTCTGCTTCAAGTGTGGGGGATGTTTTTTTGCTTTAGAGAGCAGAATACTTGACATTATTTTGCAGATCTGCTCTCAAGACCCTGTGACCACAAGAGAAAGTGCTTTTGTGATTCCTTTTTCCTGTCCCAAATCTATTTTTCATTTCTGTAGAACTGAGAACTCTTTTAAGGGCCCTACTCTTGATGGTTTGTTTATAAAGTGTCTGCAATTTCTGAGGTATAGAAATTAGATATAATAGGTCCTGCCAACAGGCATGTAACCCAAGATACAAACAGAGCTAAGTCCTTTCAACTTCAAAAATGGTTACTACACGAACGTGTTAGATTGATTATATTTTGTTCCAACATAGCTCATTGGAGGTTGTTTTAATACTCTTCTTGCCTCATTGATCATATACAAATACACAATTGTCAATTTGTAGGTGAAGTTCAAGCTTTGATCTTCCCAACAGGCTAAGCCACTGAAAACTAAGGAATGAGAAGTTTTTTCAAGTAATAGAGTGGTTAAGTAACATGGGTCTTCTAACAGTCTCATAAGTATTTTACAATAAATTACAAGTGTTGTAGCATTGTGGGTTATTATGATGATTATGTAAAGCGGAATAATATGTTGCCTCCTCCCCGACTTTACAATTCTTTTGAAAAAAATATCTTCAAGCATTTTTTACCTGTCTACATTTTTAATATTCTATTTGCTGCTGACCCTGAACAACCTGAAAGATGTAATGATTAAGATACAATTTAGCTGTACACTCAGCAAAGCCTGATACACTGGAGAGATAAATGGAGTCCTAATGTACATAATGTGGAATGAACCAGCAGAAGCATGAACAATCAGATCAGAAGGCAGAAGACACCTAAATAGCCTTGACTGCATATGAGATTTATCTCCCAGGAGATAATCATTGCAAGCAGTATCAGGGAGAGTTCACTGATTCCCTGTCTCTACCCTGATTGAGCATTGCATTTACTTGGTTACTCTTCTGCAGTGCCGCATTCATATCTCTTTATAGAACTACAGGTAAGAGTCAAAGAACAGATACCTTGCATTCAGAAGATCCCATGTTTGACTCCCAACATCTCCAGGTAGGGCTAGGAAAATATACTGCTTGAAAAATGTTGAGCTGCTGTCAGTCAATTTTGACAGTGCTGAGGTAGATAGATCAATGCATCTGACTTAGTATATGACTGGATTCCTGGTATAATCTGGGAAATTATGCAATACTATGAAAGTACTATGGGGTTCCCTTCTGTATCTTTGGTCTTGAAGCTAGAAAGCCAATAGGAATCCAGGATACTTTGGTTGTCCTGGTCTGTGTATCTGCTTCCTTTTCATCTCTGATGGAGGAGAGAGAACTCACAGAAGCATTAATTAGATTAGAATCTAAAATTTAGGATTGGCAATATCTTTAGTAGGCTCAAGCAAAATATCACAAAACTTTATACAAGTTTTTCATTGATCCAGAATGCTTCCTCAGGCTAGGTGCAAATACCAGATGATGATGGCGACAATGATGACGATGATGATGATACTAGGGTGGACGAAGAACTAAATCAGCATTCCCTAGGCTGGTTGCTGTGTATCTCCCTGTTAACCTGAAAGTGAAGGAAAGGGAGAATACAGTAGGGTAGTGCTTAAGGAAAAAAGTAGCAAAAAAGTGTGATTTCACACTTACATATGAATATTATATGGGAGGAAATTGACTGGATGACCTTGTGTACCTGCTTAGTCTGCTGTCCAGGTGCTAACAATTGTGGGAGAACATCAAGGCTCCTTGTGTGCTTCCCCAGTGCCCTTTGACTTTACAGCAGACTTAAGATTTTAAAAGAAAGGCACCTTTAGAGAACTGTGTTCTACCAGCTAACCAGAATATCTCAGTTTATCTCAGCCTAGCTCAGTGACCACTAAGAAACATTTCTTGACTCTTTCTCCTACCTAGCTAGGATTTATTTTACAGAGATGAACAGCAGTTCTGTAATATTGAAAATGGAAATAAGAAGGCCTCTAATGTCAACAAGATTGATAAAAATAAGATTTTTTAAAATTAAAAAATCAAGAGACTTAGAACTATAGGCCTGTATTGCTATGATGTTTTGAATCTTAATTCCTATAAAATGCTGGCATTTTTGAATTATTTTGAGTGAAAAAGAACAATGCCCTTGAACTAGGCAAAACCAGTTTGTGACTAGATGTGGAACTGGGTTTATTTTTCTTAGGACTTTGGTACATGATACGTTTATTGTGCACTATTGCTCAGTGACGGAAGGTCTTTTTCCTTTTCTTGAGCAAGGAAAATGTGGTATTCAATTTTAAATCATGACAAACTGGAAAAGAGGAAGCTCTTCTATACTGCAGTGATACCACCTTGCGGTTGGTTAATAGAATCTATAGAAAGGCATTTTTCTTCCGTGTCAAAAATGGAAGAGGTCTCCATACAGCAGAGGCTTAAGTCCTTCATGCAGAGAAGCTGTTAACTCTGTTAAAAAGGCACATCAACTTGTGAGTAGCACACCAGTTGTGGAATGAGCTTCTCTGAAAGGCTTCCGTAGTGCCTACATTGTCTTTCTGATGCCAAGTGAAGACCTTTTCATTTCCCCAGGCAGAGTCTTCCAGTTTATACGAATTAAAATCTGTTACTGTATTTTAAATGTTTGCAGTGATGCTAGGATTTATTTTGGCTTTTATTTTTGTTTGAAATGTAGTTTTGAACTTTTAAACTTTTCTATTGTATCACATTGTGTTTTATAGTTTTAAGTATTATGAACAGTGGTGTTGGTTTTCTGGAAAAACTAGAACTTGAAAATTTTCCAATGTTCAAATTAAAGTTTACTTAGGGAAAATTAAATTGACCACCCAATATAATGTAAAAGTTATATTCAAACACCTTAATGACCTTATTTATTGGAATATTTTAAACATGTAGAGGCAATAGTATATGCTTCTTTATGATGTTTTTTGTTTGTTCCATGTTTCATCTGAAAGAACACAGTTTTATTAAGATATATAGCCCCAAATAATCTGATATATCTTATTTTCTTTTTCTGAAGAAACTGTAGCACCTTCAGCTTAATAATTTCCTGCATTGCTTTTTGTTTCCACTTCAAGTTGAGAAAAATCTGATTCAGAACAACTAGTTGAAACATTCTACTGCATTAAAAGACAAATATGAGTATGGAAAACTTGGGCAAAAGACAGCCATTGAACTTCCCTTTTGCTTGTGGGATTCCATGGGCCACTGCATGAACAGAACGCTGTACTGGATGAATCCTTGGTCCGACCCAGCACAGCTCTTCTAGTGTTCTTATATTCAAAAGTGAAAAGTAAGGTTGCTTACCTGTTACTGATGTTCGTTGAGTGTTCATCTGTGCATTCACACATACGGGCTTTGTGTCTGCCCACAGCCTGTTGTCGGGACCATTTTCCTAGCTAAGCTCATTTGGTGGGAACCCTGCCCCCACTCCCCTTGGTATATATAGGAGCGGTTCCTGCCACTTTCCCCAATTCCCAGACCTTACTTGCATTGTGCACAGGAAGGAGTTGTCATACTTTCTTGTTCAAATCCCCATGAGCAACTGGGCCCTTGGTTTTGCCATGTTTGCCATGTTTATAGGACATAAATGCCTAGAGTAATTTCTAGGCATTTATGTCCTATATTTTAACCCAACTAACATAACTGATTACAGTACAACAGCCCAGACTGCTATGGATATGCCTTGCTTAGCAAGTTTTTTCCTGGGTTAATAAAACTATATTTTGTATTATATTTGAATTAGAAAACTGTGGTTTGAGTGAGTCCTCCAGATCAGAATTGTAAGCTAGGATCAAGCCATGGGTTGAAATAGTAATTGGGGAGGCTTGCTGAAATCATCTTTTAGTGCTTCAGATTAACCCCAGATTTGGGTTTTACTAAATCAGAAAGTAAAGTAGTAATCCATGTGCGTAAGAAAAGAGGGAATGGCCATGGTGGAAAAGAGATGCTGATGCTGAACTTCTATAATTCTTGTAACTGAAGTGCTATGGGCAGTGTACAACAAAATATAAAAACAATTATATTAAATGTGTGGCTGAATATTTGTGTGTTAATCAAGTTATTTATAGCTTGCTTTTAAAAAATAGATGTCCCACAGTTAGGTTACAGTGAAGAGGATTAGAGAATTTGATTATTTTGGCAAAGTATCCCTTCAGACTTGAAATGCTTTGGGTGTCTGCTGTGGCCTTGAAACATGCACTGTTTGTTGACTGTCTGTTAAAACAACACAGCAAATTGGCAAACTGATACAGTTAAAAACAAGTATAGCATAGCTCCCTTTATGCCCTGCTCATGTAAAGATCACATGAGGGCAGGGACTTCTTGTCTCCTGCGCAGTTTTAGACCTGCTCCCTGGTCCCAGTTATGAGCTAATGTGGTCACCTGAAGAAAAAGAATGTGATTAGACAGCTTGTGATGCCAGTACTTCCTACCACTCATGCGATCCTCTGCACATTTAGTAATGTGTGTAGGTGGCTGATGTGTGACTGAGTCAGCACATTGGTGTTGAACAAAACCGTAATTCTCTTTATGTTTTCTTCCCTAAATACTGGAACTATTAGGGAAGCATATAGATATCTGCTTATTGACTGTACTTCTACCTGACTCCATTTGGGCTGGCCTGTGACTGTTGTTAAGCATTCTTTAGTTTAAATTTGGCTCTGACTGAATACATTAATGCTTTGTATTCACTGATTTCCTTTGAAATGATTTTCACAGGTGCATACATGTAAAATATTAGCTCTGGTTCATGGATTTTTCTGCCAACATATTACAAGAACAATTCTGTTTGCTGAGAAAATTCATATGCATTTATCAATTAAAAGCTATGGGAATTCTTTGTTGAATTACTTTATTTCTCTGTTATGATTCTGATAACCATTAAGTCTTCTTTAGCAAGGATATATACTGCATACGTCTCTGGACAGAAATAAATCTTAGGGATTGATAAAGAAATCTGTTTGAGAACATAGCCAAATTGGCTTTGTGCAAGTTGGCATTTTCCCTCCACAAACGTTCTAAATATCCACCTGGTTGACCACCTCCATAGCTAATGGTAACTGGGAATTACTTTTTATGAAAAGTGAAAAAGCCCTCAGGTTTACAGAAATCACACAAGTCTATATCTATCCTACATAACACTGTCAGCTTGGGCATGTTAAGATGTTTTTCACAGTCTAGAATGAGTGGTGCAGCATTGGTATTGTCCTTAAACTTTCATCACTGTGCAATAGGATTATGTTGCAGTTTGTATTACAAGGCCCATTCATATGCTGTTTAGGTGGACTACATTTTTAGCTGCTTAATTAGTCGTTTAGTTACGTTACTGACACCAGCATTTTATTCATCTCATAGACAATAAGGCATGAGATCAACCAAGCCTATCAAGCTGAATTCTGACAGATTTTTCCTGGGTCTCATATCATTTTTCCTAGTACTCATTATCAAAGAATGTGAGGCTGTATAGAACATTTTTAGATATCAGGGCCAGTTTACATCTTAATAGTTGCCATATGGCGGCCACTTGACCTGCTCCATAATATGAGTATCATTACTTGATGTCTCTGTGTAACAGTTCATCACCCAGGTCAGATAACTCACATACCATTACACATGTCTGACAAGAGAAGATTCTGGTGAAAGCCACATGGTTTGCCAAAGCAGACATGGAAGACTGATCATGTGATGAATCTTGTCATGTTTAAAATGGCCTCTCCATGAGAGTTGCAATGTGTGCATTGGCAGGGATTCTTTTGTGGATGGAAGAACCACAATTGGTTTGCTTTGCCTCTGGAAAAAAAAGTCAAAGCATCACACTGCAGCCCTAGCCCCAGTCCCAGTCCCAGCAAGATAATCCCATTGTCTTGCAGTGGATTGGGGAGAAGCTCTCATAGGGGTGGTGGTGGCTCATGGCTGTATGACTGAAAAGCCCTGGTTTAGACCTTTTTGTATAGATTTGCCAGGCCAATGCCCAACAGATTTGTGAAATGGTGGACTAAGCTTAGATCGTATAATTAGCAGAGATTAGCGGAGCCTCACAGATCTCTTGTTGGCATACCGGAAAGGACATTTATATCAACAATTGCTTTGAGTGGTTCTAGGAGAAAACCTTCATTACTTTATAGTCTTGAGAGAGGCCTGTGAATTGCTCTCATATTTCTGTCTCCTCCTGAACTCACCTGCCCTAGACAGAAGGAGCAGTGCTGTAATAATTACTGTAATACTGTAATAATAAAAAGTTTGCCTTTTATATGACGATTTAAATGTTTAATGTTACATTGTTTGCTGTGACATGAAATGGGGAGGGGGTTTGGGCAGGAGAGGTATGGCAATGGAGTTTAATACTCTTAGACTGAACTTGAAATGACCCAGATTGTGTTGCCGCTCAAATGCAGTTTTATTTAATTTCAAATGCTAAACATGAAAGGATAAAACATTGTCAGAGTTTGAATCTTGGATTCCTCTCATGTGTTTATGACTAAAGAATCTTTACAATAGGCTGATTTTGGGAACAGAGTCCTCTCTTTTGTTTCTAAGAAAAATTGAGAGGTTGCAAATTAAAGCATAAAGAAGCCTCTTCATTCATGTCTCCAACTCTTTGTTTCATTCGGCATTGTTCCAATTTATAAGGGTTGTTTAGCAGATATAACATGCTGGAAAAGGCTGACTGATTCCCATGCACATCAGTGCAGCCTTGTTATAATCCTGTTATCTTTTCAGCTGCCCACCCAGGATTTATTTGTTGTATTGGGTTTGCTTATAAAATTATGAACTCTGACAACATTTGGGGAAGAAGAACTCCCTTTCCATCAAATTCTGGGAGTTAGGAATTGGTTTTAATGTATATTATGGAACAATCACTTATAATTTAGAAATTTGCAATTTACATTTTGTTTGGACCTACAGTTTGTCTGTAGGATGGGCAGGAACCTAAAATGATTGTAGTCAACTCTTATGTCCAGTCTACTGTTAATAGGATGCCAATATATTTGTATAACAACAGGTATTTAGAAGTGTTTACCTCAATGAAAATGATGTTTTACAAGTGCAGCTGATGAATAGCAGCTGCTTTTTATACTTTAGGGGACTTCTCTTTAGAGGAATTTGTGTGTATGTGATTTTTAAGTGATGCATATGCTTTCTCCAAACAGATAAAGGATTTGTGAGGTGCAAAATCTACAAGTCAGCCTATTTTTTTACACTAGTCATATATATTTGTTATTTAACCTTGCTCTCTAGTTTGTACTAGATTTACTGTTGAATTTCACTGTACTATATTTTAATTGGTAGCATTGCTTCTTAACTGCATATTTTGCATTTAAATATATAACTTCTCTTAAATTTAAGAAACTCTCCAGTTGCAAAGATAGTCTTGTTATACTATTTAAGATCGGGATGAGCAGTTTCCAGGAGTAAGGGGCACTCTCTTCCCAGAACCAACCAGGATACCCTTGCTACATTTATGCAATCTTGCCAATGACTGCACTTCCACTGATGCCAGAATTACTCTTGAGGTCTGTCATTTGTTCCCTGGTTTTCTTACATATATTTTTGGTACCTGAAAAATATACATTTGGGGTTGCAATATTTTATTACGTTTTTGCCACTCTGTGGACAGTCTTTATATACACACATAATTCTATCCAGGTGCACACATATGACTATCCAATGTGAATTCTGACAAGATTCCTTTAAGTTGTTTAATGCACAATTCTAAGGTTTAGGGCAGAAATAACAATAAGACGAGGCAGGGACCTAGCAGCACAAGCACTGAAATGTAGGAGAGGGCAAAGGCCAAAGGAGTAAGTGCACCAAAGGAAGGGCAGTATCTCCCCTTAGTGATGTGGTTCTCTTAGTTAAGTGTTGAATTAATGCTTCTCAGTCTTTTCTACCTTCTCAACACTTCCCTGACTCTCAGACTACTCCAGGGAAGGGAGATACTAACTCCCCCTGCCACCTTTTTGCTGGTTGTTTACAGAACAGTTATTACTGAGGTTACTGCAGTTCCCTGACAGTTAAGGAAGAAAGAAAGAGGTGTATACAAATTAAATGACTGGGAAGTAAATAGGCATTTCCGTATCTACATTGGGTGTGCAATCGCTGTTTGTGATAAACAGATTTCCATTCCACTTACTTCCCAGCCATTAAATTTGTGCATATTTATGCACCTTTAAAAAAGAACCGTCAAGGAATCACAGTTAGTGCAACAGTGAATGCCCAGGAAAGCTTCTATAAAAAATTTGGGGTGAATTAAATCTTTCCTATCAAGAACAGCTGACTTGCAAAAGTGTTGGGAAAAAAAGAGGGAAGATACTAAAATGCTTACATTGCTAAGGGAGAGACCCCATGCTTTACCTCCACCTTCTTTTGCCCATTTCTCCTCCCTTTTTGCTATTTTTTTCCCCTTCAAATGACAACTTTCAAATTGTCCACTGGCAACTGTGTGCAAACTAGTCAACATGCAATCTTGCCTTGTCATTCCATTCTCAGTTCCACTTCCCTGCTTCCTTTGACAACTGAAACTTATAAGGAAATTGACCAGGCAAGACTACATATATTGGGCAGCAGTAAAAGCACTTTTACTGTGCTTTCACAAATACTGTGCATTTGTGAAAGACTGACAAATAAATAAATATGGACACAGTGGCACAAAATGCAGGTGCAAAAATTAAAAAACACAAACCCAGTCATGTTTTTTGCTGTTGGTCTGTTTTGAGGCTCTGGGAGAAAAAACCCCAGCAGCATCATGGGGTAGAGATCAGAGTAGGGAGGGAGAGGCAAGATGATTCCGCCATGACGGACACTGGGATAAAACTTGTCTGGAGGACTGAGGAGGAAGGCGTGGGAGAACAGCCATGGGAAGCCCAGTCATTGTCAGCCCAGTCAATGTCATTGTCATTGTGGGTTGCTCAGGGAATGGCATACTTTCAGGGTGGCTTAGGGTGACATGTGAACATGCTGTATGCCTTTTGATCCTGACTTCAGTTGGTGAATTTCAGTAAACAAAGTAGATCCTGCAAACCTAAATTCTGCTAACCCCTGACTTAAGTTGAGAATAAGATGATTTAAGACTTTGTTGCTGTTTAAAAGGTTCTTAATCACAATTGTCTCCTAATAGTGAACATTTAAAGTATTTAAATATAAGGGATTAAAATTAAGTTTTGTGTGTGTTGATCCTCAATGACTTCTTATAGCAAATATCACTGTGTTAGAAACACTTGTGGATAGGTATATACTGGAGATGCATATTTCTCTTCTTATCCATGAGCCAGATACATAGTTAAGTAGGCAGTCCCTGAGATCTGTTGATAAGTTTAGTGAACAGGCCTTTGAATCAGTATGTATCATACCCATATCTAACACATTTTCTTTAAGGTTTATTTTTGTTTGAAGGAATGTATTTATTTTGTTTCATGATTTTACTTTAGTCAAAATGACTGTTTTAGTTGAAACATTCAGTTGTTTAAAGACTCAAGATTGTGGTCTTACTAGACAAGTGGGATTTGTTCCTTCCATTCCAGTTATCAAAAAGATTAACCCTTTGCCCCCAGAATTCTAATTGCAGCCTTTTAGAAACAAAGAACTTCTTTGTACAAGATAGTAGTAAAATCTGGGTTTATGCCAAGTGAAATGTTTCTCAGATGAATGGGGTTGCAAGTATTACATAAATTCTGTCTTGCATTTCAGGCACCTATAAAGGCAACTTGTGAAGAAGGCAATACATTATGCAAGACTGGATTTCCTGAAGACGTTTACAGTGCAGTCATCTCCAGGGGAGTACACGAAGGGCAACCTCTTCTGAATGGTATTTGTGCAAATGATCTTTAGTTTCCTATTATATTCTTAACATAATTTAATGTCACTCTTTTAATTTTTTAAATAGCATGAGAACACTCTTTTACTTCCTTATATTGCACAATTTCCCCTTTATGATACACTTTCGGGATGGAGGAATTGGTAAGATTAGAAATTACCATAAGCACAATGTATGAACTTTGGCAATGACATAATTTTGTATTTTTTGAGTTTCTGGATGGTATTTCCATACTTCTGTTTTTTGTGCTTTTCAGCACAGAAGTCAGCGTGATATAAGTTGATGATAAGATTTCTCAGTTGATAGGCTACCCCACTTGATAAGGACCTTATATTTATAGTTACTTTAAAAAAGGACTCTTAACACTGGAACTACTTCAGTATCAGGAAAATGTTGTATTTTTCTATGAGTTCTACTACTATATCAATAGTAGTCATGACAGAGGTTGCATCCATAAAAGGTTAAAATAGCATGTCTTTTCTTTCTCCTCTGCCCATCCCTCTGTAAGGCTTTGCTTTTTGTGCATATGTGTGTATCTTTTTTTTTTCAGTGCTACAATTGTCTACCACTACTACATAAAGAGGTAAATCCTGCTTTTGGATTTTGAAGCATACATTCAAGAAAGACACAAATGCCATTTCTTCCCTTTCTTTCCCTTCCCTCCCCTTTCCAATGGAAACCTGAGTCTATTTCTTCATGTCTTGTTTTGTTTTCTGACATTTTTAATAGGCAGGAAAAGTATCAACAGAGTAATATTACAATTACTAAGCTGTAATACAATTTACAATAACTGTTAGAGAAACAGGGAAATGAGTGCTCTTTTTGAATTTCCTCTGCACTTTTTTCAAAATGGCATAGTGGCCAGGGTGAGAAGCACATGATCTTGCAGCAGTCCATATAGCTTCCATCTAGAATGCTGGTGGAGGTGGTAAAAATCTCCGCTAACAGAAAGATCTTCTGTTCACAGGACAGATAGAAATAAGACTGGGATCTTATTTATATCTGTCCTGTGAGAAACATACAGTGAAGTATATTTGCAAATAATTTGCTGCTAAACAAATTTCCATATAGACATTTATGTTTAGGTGCAATTTTGTCAGTAGAAGGCTTCAGAGGAAGAAAAACATACTAATTTTGTTGTTTATAAGCTGTGAATATCATATAAATTACTTTGTAACTAATTTAAAAATTATAGAGCTGATCAAAAAGATTAGTTTCAATGAGTTTCAAATTTATTTTAAATAAAACTAATTTGATTCCATCCATTATTTCTCCCTCATATAAATATGGCTGCATAAATCAAAAAAGTATTATAAATGAAAAAGATTTTTTAAAATGAAGCTGCAAATCAAATTTATTCTTGAAACAAAAGCTGTTCTCTGTATTTAACATTTTCTTTTCAGCAGTATCTTCTTGTAATTATATTTTTACAGTCCTGCATAGTGTTTTCATAACAATAATTGAATCTCAAATGGAAGATTAATTTATTGGGTTTAGTTTATTAAAATCCTGACTTAATAATGTATTCCTGTGTTCACTTTAAAGCAAGTGGATATAGTTAATGCATTATGTTGAATCCATGGTTATATTCCACCAGTAGTGATGAAATGATTGGCAGAATTGATTTCCTTGTACCCCTGTGTGTTCCTCAGATCTGTTGTAAAGAGCAGGAGCACCCTGAGGAACGGTGCATACAAGTCTGATGGAAGTGGGCTTCTTCATTCCCTTCTCACCATGGCAGCCCCTGAAAATGCTACACAAAGGGTTGATGACCTTCCAAAATGGAGTGGTCTGTCACACAGGGGACTGAGGGAGAATGGGAAGTCCCTGAACTTAGATCAAGGCATCTTCCAGAAGCAAAGCTCAGGTTCATGAACTGCCTCATCCCTCCCTACATGGCCATGAATATTTTAAAATATTTTACTCCTAATTTAGATTGTTGTCATATCATCTGAACAATGGCAAAGACAGAATCTAATAGGAGGCTTATGACCCCACTAATTCTTTTCTGTCTTACTGTTTCTATTGAGCAAGAACTCAGTCCAGCCAATTCCATTACACAAATGGATCCACCATTTTGAAAGTTGAAAGAGCAGAAACAGTTGTTTCTGGAAGGAGATGAGATTGGCATAGTTCTGCAAGTTCTGCTGATCTGCCTGCTTTGAAAAGTGCTCATTTTGAGTTGCCTCAAAAGCATTAGGTCACCATTGTGTGTTCATTGGGGGATACGTATGCAGTGGAATTGGTAGGCTTAAGAGAATTGGCAGTTGTAAAAGCATCTGTTAGATTCTGACCAAATTGTAGCTAATCTTAACCACACTGAAACAAATCAACTTCAAAACATAGGTTACCAAACTAGCTTGCTCCATCTAACCATAGTTAGAATGAATCACAGTTTAATGCTTGAAAAACACTGGTTAAGCACTGGTTAATACCAAATGGAACCTTCTCTCCTCTTCGAGGACACTTTGGAAGAGGAATGCAGATGGCGTATGTTCGTGATTTTAACTGGAATTAAACTGCAAACTCTAGTAGGCGGTTTTGCTGTACTGTTGCACTGAGCCCTTAACTTAGATGTCTGCTCCAACTGAAAAAAAACCCTCTTGTTTGCTTTTCTTAATATCTAACCTCCAAAGGCCAAAATATACATTAAATTACTAGTAAGCAGGTATGACTTTATTTTTTTAAGGTGTAGGTCTGATCAAGTTGCTAGTGTGGAGTTAAGTGATACCTCTATATACTTGTTAATAGTCTAGAGTAAAAATAAAAAGACATAGATGTTAAATATGGATTTAAGGTGATGTCTTTCTAATTTGGCTGTAAAAGTGAACCCTTCTGAAATAATCAAGCCTTAAAATTATTTTTAAGGGACAGTGATTGTAAATAGATGTCCACTAAGATCAGTACATGGGTTCTTGTCCATTTCATATATACTACCTTACCGCCATTTGATAATAGTGACTTTCTATTATTCTAGATTTCACTTATATTTTAATCTTAATAAAAATCTGAGTTGTTCATTCCTTCATTCTTTACTACAAATGAGTTAATCTGAAATACTTAGATCAGTGGAATTATTTCACCCAAAAGCCAAGTACCCTGCATAACTGGTTAGTGTATCATAGCTGTACATTTTATTGCCTGTATATGTGAAACATCACAACATTTCATTTGAAATATATACACGTTCAATATTACAAAACAGTTTTTAATTTATTTTTGTTCTAAAAGACCATAAAAATCTATCACATTATGTGAATTAGTGTGAACTAGTTGAAAAAATTCCTGGGGCATCATTTTTTTCTGTATTCACCACAAATTCCTTAGTCAAATTATTTTAACAGTTAATTCTCTTGAAAGACCCGACATGCTTGAAAGCATATCATTTGATGGTTTTTACATAAATGTACAGGCCATCATTGGATGGCTTTGACTTAAAATTTAATTACACTGTCATTTTGAAGTACTATTGTTGTCAAAAGCTCATTTTCTGGTTATTAAACTAGATGCATGTGACAATACAAGTTAAGCATATTTTGTATTATAGTCACATTCAAGGGGAAAAATCTTTGTGAGCCTTACTTCGACTCTATTTTATTTCCATTGATACTATTGGAGTTTATCCAGATTTACGCCAATGTGAGATCTGAATTTTGCACTTTAATTGTTATGGATTTTCTGTGGGGGTTGGAGTGGTTTAAAGATTTTTTTGGGCTATACTGTCAGTTGCCTAAGGTATAGAGGTTTTATTATCCTCTTAGCTAGCAATAAAATGCAGTGACTGTGACAAGGGAATCACAGAATGTCCACTTTTCTTTCAGTTGTTTCTCTTCATTTTGTTGACTTTTAAGATGGTCAACATCTACAAAATTGATTCTGTTTTTCCTCCAAACACAAAACTTTAAATAGCATTAAACTTTGAATATTAGAAATCTCTACCGTGTGTGTGACAAAGAAAGAATGATGCTTATTAACATGTTTTAATTAGTATATTTTATACTGTTTTTAAATATGATGCTCTGAACCCCTCAAAGACCTTCAGCTGTTTGGCACTATGATAAATAAATAAGCAACAACTAAGATATCCCTAAGAAAATTTCCAAAATCTGTATTTCTGTAATATTTTAATAGCTTAACCAAAGATCACAAAATTTGGGGAGGAACAAGGTTGCCGGGGGCGGGGGGGGGGGGAGAGGACAAGAGAGAGTATTTGAATGTCCAGAGCCCCAGGATGATGAGGAATAGGAGAAGGCTCTGCAAGTCATGTGGTAGCTGGATCTATAACTTGTTTTTATGATGTCTGGCAACCAGTAAGAAAAAAATGTTGGCTCACCCATTTTGGAAATATAAAACCAGCTGTTATTGGACATGTTTCCATTCTGAGCAAAATGCACTGTTTCCTTCTACCAGTAGATCACTAATAGAAATTCAGCAAACTTTATATCAACCAAACTGGAGATAATATTGTATGTTTTACTTGGTGCAAAAGAAGAAGAAAATTGAAACCCAAGTCATATTAGAAGCCCTTCAAGTTTCTCAGACTCCAAGGTGTAGCTGGTGAATACCAAGGGAAAAGCCTTTTCTTCAATGTTCCACTTACCTGCTGTAGTTGTCAGAATATCATTTTAGCCTTTTATTTTCTCAGACCTTTAGATTCTATATGATCTTATTTATTTAACTTCTAAGGTTGAAAGATTTATGCTGCTCATAACAATATTACTCTTCATAGTAATATCGTAAGAAGTAATAATAATGACTTTTTTAATTGTGTGAGTTCTTTTAATTGTCTTCCAAAATTTTGGAATTAAAATTTTAATTAAACACTGGAAATTTAACACTAGGATATAAGTATCTTAAATAAATGAAATAAAATGACAAATGTGCATTCTGTATAAGATTAAAAAACTAAGGAAATGCAGCTATCTTTTTATGATAAAGTGTGGAGTTGCATGCATATATCCTACCAGGAAAGCAATAGCTAAAATTGTGAGCCTACTGTCACAAACACCTGTCTTGAGACTGAAGCACCATAGACAGGTTTATCTTGGGTGCTTGGCCGGTGGGCTTTCTGGCATGCTCAGCATCTAACTGATCACCGTATTTGGGAAAGGAATTTTACTCAGTGACTATGTTTGTTTGTTCCTGTTTTTGTGAGAGTGCTCTTATCATGTTCTTTTACAGCATGCAATCAGGCTTGGCTATTTGAGGCATCAAAGAATAGCCGGTATGACAGCCTTTCCATTGTAGCAAACCAACTCTGCAGTATGAGTCTGCCATATGTTGAACATATGTAACCTGTTGCATATGTAACTATATGCCATATTGTCAAGGCAAAGAATTAAGATAGTTTATTGTTCCAAAATTGTTCAAGTTTGAAAATGTCCTCCATTTAACTTTACCATCCTCAGCAAAATAAAACATCCATGGCCAAAAATTCCGCATTAGTCTCAATGATCACTGTGCATGGTTTGTGTAGACTCAAATGTGATTTTGTGCCTTGCTTTTGGGTAACAGAATGATACCTGAATCCTGCTATGTCCCCTTGCAGGAAGACAATAGTAATGGTGTCTTCTGGCTTACCTAGGAGACAGCTGTGGACATTCATGTTAATACAAAGTTAACACAGAGTTGTTATTACAAGTTGCATTGCATAAGGACAGAATAAGAAAGTTGTGTACTGTATTTCACTCAAAATGAGTTGTTTGTGTGATGCTTTATATTTAGAAATATTGGGAATCAGCAGTGTCTTTCCAGCCACATTAACTTTCTATGACAAGGGTTATAAAGGAACATGGGTAAGACTTTTATAGGACTATTTGTTTAATTAATACTTTTGTTTGGTAACCTCATACAAACTTAGAGAAGAAATATCAAGCATAATACAAACAAGATGAACAAGTGTCAGATATTCAAATTCAAGACTGAAATTCACTTAGGGACCATATGCCAGTCTGGGGTATAGACGAAGTGAGAAATAGAGAAATGCAACTTAAATGGAAGATTCTGCATACTTAAAGCAGGAAGTTCCTGTATGTGTTTGAAGTAATTTCCACTTCTTTTAATGGCACTTAGAAATAAGCATTCCTAGGATTGCCTTCAGCTATGTGAACTTGCACATATTGAGGCTCTGCCAAATCTGGATCCTTTCCTCATACAAACAGATATAATTCTTCCGTTTATGTGGGTTACATGACCAAAACTTGTCGGATTATGTGGTTAATACACAGATTGTATAAAGACTTGCGCTGAATCTAGGTTCTATCATGTGGCCAGAGGATATTTAGTGTAACAGCAACAGCTTTTTTTCTCCTGTTGCATGATATTTTGTAAAAGCTAGATTCTTACATTGTGTTCTGCAACATGCTATACAATGTGGTCCGCTTACTGTATGTCCACTACTTCAAAGCCATATTTTAGTTTATGTTTTGCTGTACATACTTAATGTTTTCATGGAACTGTGCCACTGGTACAATGTTTCTGTGACCATATACTGGATCTAATGGATCATATGTACATTGTTACAGTAACCAGATAATATGCATACTTCTTCAGGAAATCCATTAATTTCAAAATGTGAAACTTGTTTGTTTCCTTGATAACTTAAATTAGGTTTAAAATGAATTATTTTAAATTTATGTTTTAAACTTGGTAATTAAGAGAGAGTAGTTATGTCACTTTAGCATAGATGGAGACATAAGAGGAGAGTGAAAATGGGATGTTTTAAAAGTATGCAGTCAATTGTTAGTAGTGGCTTTAAAAATAAAACAGTTGATTTAAAAAGCAGATTTTCAAAGATTCACTAACATATAATATTCTTAACAAAACTGTGCCAAAGTATGTGTTTGCAAATTTTCTACATAAGATTCAGTTGGTTTTCACATTGTGTATATAATTATATGTACTGTCATTTAGATTTACAGTGGAATCCTTTGTTGACTTGTCATCTTTTAACATTGCAAGATAGAAAAATTACCAAAGTTTCTTGTTGAATAGATTCTTAAAATAATCTTTAATAAAGAACATCATAATAGAAAATAAAGCTAAAGTCTAGTTGTAGCTAATGAATGTATTAAATTAAATAATGCTAAAAGAAGTAATGCCATTCAGCTTGTACTAATCTCCTTCAGTTCACTGTGTTAAATGATGCTGAATTTGGTATAAATCTGTGTTTTTCTTTCTGAGTTTTTAGACAATGCCAGAATATAAATGGAGATGGAGTCATATCCCAATTATGATCTGGGTTATTTCTGGGCAGCTGTAGTGATTCTTATTACTAAAGCAAGTTTTCCTATGGTTCGATCATGAAAAGTAACTTTAGAAGCAGTTGTGGCTGGTATGACTGTAACTTTTGGGCAATTACAGTCCTGGCAAACCTGGCTTAAGTATAAGGTCAGCTGCTTCTGTCTGGGCACTGCCCCAACTAAGCAGGCTGGGAAAACATTAAAGGTTTCTTGTGTTAGCATGCCTGCCATTGTGAGAATAAAAAGTGTTAGGAAAGTAATGTATCCTGTCCTGAATTCTTGGAGAGTATATAATGAATTGGGGGTCGGGGAGGGGGGGAGCTTGCCATAAGGCATGCAATTACAATAATACAGCTCTATGAGGAAAATCCTAAAATTCAGTTAATATTTATTTGGTCCTGTAACTTTTCTCTAGGAAAAATGTGCTAAGGTACAAATTGTACAGGGTCAGGGAAGTTTAAGGAAATTGTGTAGTAGGGCAGCAGTATATGTAGGTTTTCTGAACAAAGATTTATTTAAAAGTGTAGACATAGCAGAGGACTTTGGAAGGATGAAATAAAGATATGGATGGATGTATCGTAAAATAAAATCCTGTGTAGAATGCATAAAGTGGTGCTTTAAATCAGTGAACAGTTTAAAAAAGAAGAAGATCTTGCATAGATTTGGGCCAGTATGATGAGGGATTTTTGTTAATACAAAAATGTGGGGGTGACTTAAAATTTTACAAAATATGTATTTCTTAACATGCAAGTGCAAATTGACTTCCCTTTGGAACAGATTTTCCAGATGAAAGTGATTCATTCATACCAGCACACTTCTTACATGCTTACTGTATTGTGAACCACTGTTCTGGTTGTTGTGGTTATGTGCCATCAAGTCTTCTCCAACTTACAGAGACTTTATGAGTGAAAGCCCTCCAAAATGGCAGCCCTGCTCAGCTCTTGTAACATCAAGGGTGTGGCTTCTCTTATGAATCAATCTATCTCATATGTGGTTTTCCTTTTCTTCTTCTGCCTTTTGTTTCCCTTAGCATGATTTCTTCTCCAGTGAATCTAGCTTCACTTTTGTCAGTTTTGCTGCAAGCAAAACTCTGACTTGATTTGATCTAGGACTTAATCATCTTTCTGTCAGTTCAGGGTACTCACAAAGCTCTCCACTAGCACCATATTCCAAATGCATCAGTTTTCTTCCTAACAGTCTTCTTCACTGTCCAGCTTTCACACCTATACACAATGATTGGGAATACAACAATGTGGATAATCGTGGCCTTGGTCTCCATTGAACCATCCTTATAATTGATGATCTCTTCTAGTTCCTTCATTGCTGCCTTTCCCAGTCTCAGTCTTTTTTGAATTTCTTGGCTCCAGTCTCCATTTGAATTGAGACTGAGTTAAGGTATGGAATTTTGTCACAATTTCATTTTATTCATTGTTAACATTGAAGTTCCGCAATTTTTCAATTATAATTTTATTTTTCTTAATGTAGAGTTACAGTTCTGTCTTTAAACTTATATCTTTCAATTTCATCATGACTATTCTGGTTAGGGTATGCATTATAAACCTGATGTGGACAGACAGGTATTTTGGACATCAACTGCCAGCTTTCCTGAGTATTGGCCATACTGGCAAGGGCTTCTGGAGATCTATTTGACTATGCCTGTTGTAGATCATCCTATTTTATTACACTGTATAAGTGTCATCATACAAAATACATGGGATACTGATTGAAAGATAATCCAACCATTGGTTGATAATTCTTTCTAGTACGATTCAAATCTTGGTTTTATTACTTCCTGTTCCACAGATACAGAAAAAGTATATCTGAACTGGTGGATAAGAATGTAAGTGTACTTATGTACAGCCCCAAGATTAATGGGGCTTCAAGATTCAAATTCAAGATATAGCATAGCACTATAGCTACTCTCTGCATCCCTTTATTGCTGCTTTTAAAAATATTCTTTTATTGAGAGGAGACTTTTTTGGCAGTTAGCCAGGAAAAAATTCTCCTGTAGCAAATAAAACATTGTTTCCTGCTAACTGAATGATTATCCTTCTAGAGTAGACCTACTGAAATGAATGGAATTTAATTTATTGATTATCTGAGCCCATTTTAGCCCTACCTTTAACTGGGATGTGGGACTGAAATTGCTTGGGATCTCTGGGAAGATAACCTTTGCTGGAAACTGGACTGGGGAAACTATTCATTCTTTTGGCTCTCTTGGCAGCTTTCCAGTGATGGAAAGCTCAAACCCTTCCTGAATTAGTCTGTTTTGGCAACAGGTATTCATGCCTTGGTTACATCACATTTGGACTATTGCAGTGTGTTCCTACATGAGGGCTCCTGGAAGAGTGTCAGAAACTTTAATTGATGCAGCACCTAGGCTAAGCACTTTGTAAGGTATTGAGACCATATTACACCTGTCTAAAAAGACTTAATGTGATCATCATTTGCTTTCCAGGCTCAATTCCAGGCTCTTACGCATTAAAATCCTAAGCATGGTAGGACTGGGTTATTTATGGGACCACATCTGAACTTGCCCAAGTACGAAGATTTGCAAGAGAGGTCCTTTTGAACGCACAGCATTGTTTGTTAGGCAAGCTGAAGAGCTTTATCCAGTCTTTCTGCAGAACTATTGAATGCACTCTTTGAGGAACTATCATTGGACTCCACTCTTCTGGCCTTTAGAAAGGGCAACTTTTCAATAAAACATCTGTAGTTTTTAATGTTTCAATGCTTTAACTATTTTTATTAGTCTTTTTTTAATCATTCAAAATGTTTTATTGTTTTAAATTGTCCTATACCACCTGAGTTGTTTCTTATCAAATCAGAAGGTCTATAATGTTAATAAAAATATTAACAAAATATGTCTCACTGATTTATGGAGGTCTGTTCTAAACAGGGCTAACTTTATGTACAACCCCATATGTGTGGATTCATGGGAAATAATTTCTATGAGAGATACAATGTATACATACCACTAAGAGCTGAGTTCAGAGCAACCCAATTCTTCATGGTGCAATCCATCTAATGGTCACTTTCATTATGTCTCTCCTCCTCCCCCCAAAAAATACTGCTTTATGACTGAGGACAAAAAAAGACTGCTGTAATTACTTTCTTGTTGTGTGTCAGTATTGCATATCATGCATGGTCTAGCAAACAGTCCTGGGTCTAGTTGGACTAGATCAATACATCCAGATCCCTTTGTGTTATGAGATCGATGCAATATTATGAAGTCTGTGTTCCCATTCCCTGCTAAGGATCACTGCAGGGGATGGGAAGGTGTCTGCTTCTGTGTTATCAAGTACACCAAACATTATGTTCGAAGATTTTTCCTATTATAGAAGGATTGGACTACACTTTTTATTTTCTTCTGCTCAAGTTTGGAAATCCTTTTCATGAACTTGAATTGCCCTAGGAAATGAACTTTCATTTTATAACTGTTTGTTTTCTCACAATGTGCATGCTCTTCCATAGATAAGTCCATGAAATCATAACAGCCTCAGTTTTCCTGTCTCCAGTATAGTGGACAGCATATTACAAATCCTTCCTGAGATAATCCATTTTGGAATTAAAATGCATACCTGAAGGCAGAGTATTGGATTATAGGCTTTCATGTAGCACCATATTCTTACCATATTTTTGATGTAAAGTTTTTGAGGTGAGCTTGAATGTGGCTTTTGCAGTTGTAATACAAGGGAACACAGTCCTAATTTATACATCAGTCTACATTTCATTTCTAAATTGCCATAAATTTAACAAGGTGAATGTCTTATATTCCACTTCTCAAATGTTGTGGTTTAATTATTGGATAAAAGCCAGGCCTTTAACCTAGAACTAGTCCAGAATCCACAGAGCCATGTGAGAAGCTTTCATCAGTCAGTGATTGGAGAGTTTTCCTTCCTTCTTCCCAGACTGCTGTTAGTGCCCACCAAGGCACTATGGAGAGCATTTTGAGAGAGCATTTCCCAGTGCTTGAAAAATGGCCTCCCCTGTGGCTTGGATACAGTGGAATGTTGAACTGTGAATGTGAACGGCTGATGTCAGGTCATTCATGTTGGGACTACCTGCCACAGAAGCATGGTGGCTCTGGTCACTTCTGGTTATGGCCCTGGCCACTGGTGGCCTGCAGTCCCCAATGTGTCATTTGGACTGAAAACTGTTTCCCAACTTCGCTTTTCATTTTGCTTTGCAATTTGTCAGTCACCAAGCCACAAAAACATAAGGGGGGGGGAGTGTTCATGATTGCAGCAGATACCAGTTTAGTCTAGCTGCTTGTTTCACAAATGTCTAATCAGATTCTGTCTGGAAAACTGGTTCATGCTTGCCTTCCAAGCCAGCACTGGAAACCAGTGTTTGAAATAAATGTCCAGATCTGGTTTAGAGGACAAGCCTAAACAACCGTCTGGTTTGCAGAATAAGGAAATTAGAGAAGGAATCAAAATTGTGATGGGAGGAGTTGAAGCTGAGGTTTAGGCTTGATATTCAAACCTTAATTCACTTGTTTGAATCTAGAGAACTGAGAACAGGATTCTATTCTTACATTAGTCCATTTCTGCCCTCTTTTCTACTGCAAAACTTTTTGCTTGCTTGAGCATTGATTCAAAGGGTAGAAAGACCCTAGGGAATGGTCTGCCATGTGGTTTGAGGGGCTGCAATTTAAAGGGAAAATTGGCAGGAATTGGAGGAGTGCCTAGTGCACATACAAGAGTGTTTTAGGGCCCATGCCTAAATATAGCTGGCATGGCCTTATCATTAAGAAAACAAATCATTATGAAAGTTCAGCGCTGCCAGAGGCAAGTTGAAGTCAGTAGGGTTAAACTGTGACCTTCTCAGTTTGCTGTTTGGAAGATATTAAGTTGAGTATTTTGAATAGCTTATGATAGAGGCAAATGAACTTGAACTGAATTCTGAATACCAGTTGATTAAAGTTAGAATATTACTTATATTGGATCATTTGCTGCTCGTCAACTTTGTTGTAATCTGGGATGAAATATTAGCTGAAGTTCTTATTTTGATGATCCGAGGTGATCCTTTATACAACCTTTTCTGATCCCAAAAGCTCTTCTGTTATCTGAAGCAATGAGCTGAAAGTGGGGAAGCAGAGAATACTGTACTTTGTATGGAATTTCTCAGCATTACAAGGAATATTAACATTATTGGTCATCTTTTCCCCATAATAAAATCTCAGTATTTAAGTTTGCTGCATAATAGAGATTGTCATAGAATCTGAAACCTTTTGTTTACTCTGAATGTTGGAGTACTATTAGCTACTTAAGAGGACAAAATACATTGGGCAGTTTATGTAGGATCAAACTAGAAGTTAAATATGTTCATGTGTAACTTCAGCCCATTCTTTTTCTGTGCTAGTAAATTAATGAATTCCTGCTAAGCCATTTGGAATAACATATATGACAGAATAGAAGGCAGCATTAAGGGGAAGACCGGTTGTTGGAAATGGTTGTTAATATGTCTTATTTTCACTGATTTGTCCTTGAAAATGTCCTTTCTACCCCCACCCTAAACTGGATTGGTTTAAGGTTTGCCCTTCACAAAAGATATTTTATACATAAATGATTTGTTTTCTACATAACAACACTTCCACCGTGGATAAAGTGACTATCATAGAGAGTAATATATACCAAGCAGAAATTTGCATGAAGGAACTAAAATGCAGCATTAGTCAAATTTTAAAAACAACCGTGTCAGGCTTAGGGGAACTGCTTTTTGACAACAGTACGCAAAAACTTACTAGGTTCAAAAAATCTTCCATGAAAGCCATCTTACATATTTAGGGACAGCCACAGCCACTGGCACTGAAAACTGCTAATTCTTCAGTGCACTTTCTACAGTTGACTGACACTGCAATAATACCATTTACTATAAACATTAGTAGTGCCTATTGTTTATTTTTATTCAGTAGTGTTTGACTGTTTTCTAGCAATTTGTATCTCTTGCCTTTTGAACAAGGTACTAAGAGCTCCAAAATGAAGGAACTGAAAGAGACAACTTCGGGAAGCAACTTTGTGAGTTAACTGAGTATGGAAACATAACTTGAATGCTCAGGGTAATACCGGGCATTTGCATTCATTTCTGATATGAGTTATAGGTGGTTGTTTTTAGTTGCCGTGAACCTTTTGGATATATGCTTTCATAGTGCCCACAGTAGATTCTGATTTCAGATGCCAAATATGACATCTGTGGTTAGAGGGGACTTCTTTCTAGATACTGTTGTTCCTACTGATAACTTTTATTTTCTAAATAGATTCTTTCAATAATATTCCCATGAGTAAAGTAAATACTATTTAATGTGGCATTTCTTACTCTATAACTTCTAATTCTTTCATTGACAGTATTCTGGCTTAAATATGTGATTTTAAATCTGAAACTATACTTCTCCAACAGAAAATAAACAGATGAACCAACTGGTCCATATTTGTATTTAGAATGATTTTTATTTAAATTCAGTGTCTCTGTATGCCCTTCATGTGGTCATAAGAAGTGAATTATATTGTAAAGTGCATGAAAACAGTAAACATTAACTTTGAATTAAGGTAATAGCTGATATTTTAAATTTTTCCCAAGGTTTTTTCTTCTGATATGATCTCATTTCAATGTAACTGAAGACAGGTTGCAATAAATCAACAACAACAACAACAATTTGATTGTAAAAAAGAAATGAAACAAAATAACAAACCAAAAACAAAACATGCTTCAAACAAACTATATCCTAAGTATTTGTGAAAATACAAGGGTGCAAACTTGTCTTCTCAATGTGGACATAGTCATCAAAACCCTCACTGAGTGGGACACATTGACGAGGCAATAGCACATTCACAGAACTGCAGTCAAGAACATTCTTCTCAGCATTTTAACAGATGAAATGCCATGTGAAAGTAAGGTGTCTTCCTACTGGGGAAGAAACTGGGTGGGGAGTTCCCCAAACTACATTGGGTATGCTTACAGAAGGCCCTGTCATTGTCCTACTTCTCACTGTGACGTGGGGCTGGGCTATATTGCTGCAGACTGAGTCTAAATAATTTAATCTGTCTTGCAGTTTGCAGCAAACAGGAGTAAATGAATAAGGTTGATCAGCTATATAATAACGCAATCCATCAATATCCATTAGGTTATATTGCTTAGCTTTCATTAGGAGCACTGTTTTGGTTTAACTTCTTGAAAATCGTAGACACTGCAGAAAATTGTAAGAGCTCATTACTAACTAGACTGTAGTCTATAGTCAGCACAAAAGTGAAAACTGAACTTGGATTCAGTTCTAACATGTACAATTTCATACTTTAAAATGCCTTGTATCCTACATCAGGTTATATTCCTTCTCTTTGGGAATTGGAAATGAAATGCCATCTAAAGATCTTTATTTGACTTTCACATTTCTGTCTTGCCAATTTAGTTTTTAGATCAGTTTACACTCATTAGTTAGCTTAGTTATTAGCGGAATAAAAATGGTTGAAAAGAGTATTACATTCTTTATATCAGGAGTGGAGAACATGGTAACTCTCTACTTGTTGAGGGACTTCGTTGTTCAGAACTGGCCATGCTGATGGAAACTGCAATCCAGTAACAATTGGAAAGCTACATGATCCCCATTGTTTTTCTAGATATTATTTAGCCACTGCTACTTATGACTAGGTTGTAATGAGACTCATTAACAATGCAAATGTTAACTCTGGGACAAAACATGCACTATTTAAAGACAGAGCTACCAGAACCTTGGCATGGTGAACAGAGGGCTTTAGCCCTTTGCTTCCACTGCAGTTCCAGTATGGATTTACATTCTATGTCTGCTATAACCAAAAAGTGATCCATTTGCTTTAATATGTGGGTGTTGAACCTCACACCTTGGTATGATAATCTCAACTCTTTCAGATAGTTGATCATAGGTTATGCCACTTATTTATGCCATTCAATAAAGACTGGAAGAAAATTGCTTATCACATGATAGTCAAGACAGACCTATGTACCTCATAACTAACAGCTACCCTATGGAATTCCCCAGCAGTTGCCAAGATACAGTCATTTCTGATCAAATTTCTGGTATTTGATCAAAACCCTATTGTCTAGGGAAGTTTTCAGCTGAATCTGTGCAGCCAGGATGTTTCCGGGTTTTAACTGTATTTGTATTATATTTATTTATTTATGTGAGCCGCCCCGAGGCTATGTAGCAAGGGGACGGCATACAAAAACTTTAAGTAAATAATAAATAAATAAATAAATCTTTGTGTCTCTCTGGTTAGTATTGATATGTTAAGGAAGATTATCTGCATCTTCATTTTGCAGTATGGGTTAAGAGCTGCTATCTTTGGTGATTTTGGACTTGTCCTTGGTTGTGGTGGTGTGCTCTGATTTAAACACTGATTTGAAGTATTTTGGAAAGCAGCAGTAAATGTTTTTAAAATAAAATGGATATGTTCGGGGAATATACCGGCTTGTGTTACAAGATCCATCCTGTAGACTTCCTTACCCACCTACCACTTCTCTCTACAGTACCCTTCACCATCTTAACATCTGAATGGTTGGTGGGGCCCAGGCCCATCGGCACAATCACAGCAAGAAAATAAGCCATAGTGACTTATTTCGCCAGCTGTTTATGCCAACTAGAGTTCCCAAATTACCCTCATTCCTATGGCTTGTTGGGTGGACCAAAGCTGTTCAACAGAGCTTATTTGGGGTGGCTTCAATTCTCAACCCAGCAACAGTTTAAGAGGCTCTTTCAGTGTTGCTGCCCAGATTTGGGTGACATGGGAAACCATAGCAGAGGGGGTAATTTGGAAAATGCAGGCAGCATGAATGACAGTTAACAAGCCATGGTGGCTTGTTAATCATGCCACAATCATGCGGACACACATGTGGTGTACTGGGAAGGAGAATGAATTAAAATATTCCCTCTTCTGCTTTCAGCTTCAGCAGAAGTACCTTCTGCTTGCACAGCAATATTTTTGCCAAACATTCAAATGTCTTGAAGGGAAAATTAGGAGTGTTTTAAAAGAATCTGGGAAGTAATTATCTTACATTCAAGAGATATCCCTAATGTCCAGACATGCTTAACATTCAAGAGATGATATAAAATTTGCACAGGTTTCAAATCTGGTGAATTTCAGAACAAATTTGAAATTTTATCTCTTATAAATTTGAACTATTTAAAGAGGACATGAGGAATAATGCAGTTTCATCTTAAATTATTTTATGGCAATGAAACTGAAGAAAGAAAATGAAACTGAAGAATATTGCACTTCAAGGGCAACCTCAGTTGTTAAGACTAAACTTACATTTGAATGTTGGAAGTCTTTGCAGGAGTTATTCAGATAGAACTATCCTAATTGTCAGATCAGGGCACCATCCTTTGAATGCAAAGGGAGATAAAAATGATTGGAGTGTGCTAGAGTTGTAGGAATGTTTCATACGGTTGTGCATTTGTGTGGAATTCTTCAGACAATTTCCAGTTTCTAGTCAAGGTAGAAAGTAATTCTAGTTTATTTTTAAAGGAAGCATTTATGGTCACAGATTAAATAAAGTAAAAATGCTGTGCTTAGGAGATTTAGGCATCTCAGGTTAGAGCAATTAACTGTGACTGACAGTTCTTTTGAAGCATACAGAGGGATGATGCATATTCACCATATTTATTTGCTAAATCTATTACTGAATGTCATACAAAATATCCATGTAACTGAGGTTAAATAATAAGGGCATGGAACATTTCTAGCTCAATGCAGAACTTATACTCTATTAATTTGATCAAATAATTCTTAACTATTTGCTAAGAAAGATGTATCTTTGAACAGCCCAGAATTAACTTATTTTTCCTTCCTTTTGTAGACTAAAACCATATTTCCTTAACTTTAATATAAGAAAAACTGAGTTAAAAATTGTAATGTTTAAAACATACGGAGGAAAATAATTGGAGCAAGTTATATCTCACAGATAATACACATCTAGGCTTCTTTGGTTGTACAGATGAAATTACATAACATTCAGCATATACATTGTCCACATGCAAAAATGCTTAATGTCTATTTCATAAAGTAATAAAGTCTCTTCACAACTTTCTCTCTGGTTTACAAGATCAGAACAAACTGTCATTGTTTGTGGTGAACAATGGTGTGTGCTGGCACATACTGGACATAGTCCATAAGATCATTGCCTATCCATGGCTTCTTGTGCCATCTGAACATGGACTGTATGGCTTGTTAGGTGGTTAAACAATAACAATAGACAGCTGAAGTGTTTAACCCCAAATCAGTAGACTGTTTATCAGTAGCAGATGATAACATATGATTCAGCCATCTGTAATGATTCCCTGTTCAATGAGCATCAATACTAGCCCATCAAATATAATAATTAAAACAATAATATTCTAGTTTTATAATACAGCTGGAAAACAAATAAAATTGAGTGCTATTCCTAGTGTTATTAGAAAACTCTAAACAAATATTAAGGCTCATGAGAAAAAACATGGGACAACTGGAAAAACTAGAGAAAGGCGTCATTTTTCATTTGTTTTCAGACTTTAAATATATCACTGTTTTTTGTTGTTTTTTTTGGTGGATTCAGTGCTTGATAAAAGATGAAATGTTCAGATATCCAAGTTCTTCCCCATAGCTACCTACTTATATATCTTGTTTCAGATATGTTGGAGAAAACGACCTAAAGTGATGAGAAATAAACACTGTTTTGTGACTGTACAATTTCTAGGCTTTCTGCTATAGTAGAAGGGAAAAGGTTAACAAAAGGAATAAACTTTTTATGTTAATAAGGTCAGTTCAGTGATCGTGTGAGTTAATATTTAAACAATCTGTTAAAGAAGTTGAACTTCTGCAAGACCACTTTGGAATATGTGCTTAAAAAGAATTATTTGGGCCAGTATCCAGTGGACAGGTAAGAATGGTTATATTAATCTCAACCTCATTCAGACCGATGGTCTCTATCAGTTATGTCATCAGAACTGAATCAAGCAAAGGGGTTTAATGCCAGTACTACTGTACTTCCACTAAAAATGTTCAAGAACTGTACCTGGTAGTATATCAGTCGTCATAACTGTATTCTCATTTAAAGTTGCTCATGTGGATTTCAACAATTTTGTCAGAGTTTGTTTCCAATGGGAAGGGGCTGGTCTCTAATTCACAGATCCTTTGTCCTTCCTAAGCCAATTCTCATTGTACATGGGTAATGGGTGAATGCATTTCTGGATGACTTCTCTTGTCATAAAGATATAAGAGCACATATGTCATGATTATAGATGCAGAAAAGAGTCAAAGGGAGTTATACTGACTTTCCATTAATTGTCAGCTTTTTTCTTTAAGGGTCCCTGTTTCAGGTTTTAAGATTACTTATTTTTCCCCTAACAGTACACTTATGCAGTTAGTTAAATATTTGTGGGTATAACTTCAGAAGATTCTTTCAGTATAACTCAGTCATCTTCTGAACAAGATTTCTGAACAAGGTTTAAGTAAGAAGCAGTCATTGATACCCTTTGTCTTTTTTCTTTTTGGTGTTAGATGAGTCAGCCATGGAGTCATGTTAGCCTGGAGCTCAGCATCTTCCCATCATCTCCATAAAAAGCTTACACTTAGATGTAAAAAAAAAAAGTTGTCCATAAAACTGTGATCACATAAGGCAGGGAAAAAGAGATCTGCAGATGCAGCTCAGGTCCTCAATTATATCTCCACTTGGTGTGTTCAGAGGATAAATAATTTTTTGACAGACTTCCCCAGAGTATTATTTGGTGGCAGATTTTATTAAAGACAGGCACAAACCTCTCTTAAACAGATCCTTTCGCTACAGTTTGCTTCCATAAACTTCTTGCTTTTATCCAAATCTACTGTTGATCTAATGGGATGCATTTCATCCTGTTCCTTCTAACAGTTGTATCCACTTCCCTGTGTGCATTCTTTTTGAAGTCCGTTGTTGATGGGCAACCTTTCCTGGGATGGAGGCTGAATTTGGGCTTGGGTGTCCTAACAGCTGTATGTTGGTACTCTGGACTCAGAGCCAGAAGCAATTCTATGCTTCACTTTCCACATGATAGCATTAACCAAGCACTGAATTAACAGCACAACGTCATCACACATTAAATGCATACATATTGAACAGGTACTGAAAAGCAACATTTGCTATTTCTCTCAAACCAAACTTTAAACATGTCTACACAGAAATGAGTGAGATGGCAACAGTGTTGAAATGTCAGTCATGGACTAAATCCTCTGCAAAAAAACACATTTCCCCTTGGTTCCTTCCACCAATGAAAATGAAAGACTAACATATTTTCCTTTTTCCTTTCTTTTTACCTCTCTTCCACATCAGATGACGAGAAGTTCACTTACTTTAATCCACATACTTCAAATTTTGCTCCCATTGAGCATATTGCACCAGCTGGGTAACATGTCCATAGAGGCCTCTAAAAGCAGCTACGATATGTACAGATAATCAGCAGCAGTTGAAGCAAATTCACAGGCGATGGCAAACTCTTTTGAAAGTGGCAATGTTAATAGTGGCATTGTCAGCAGCAGTTCACAGTTTTGGTGATACATGAGCAACTGGGGAGTTATCTAGGCCATCTCTGGTGGGTCACACAAATGGCAACAAAAAGGACTTCATGAGACCCATGGATTGCCCACATATGGTATAGAATGTTTATACCACCATCTATCTGCATTCTATCTTCAGTAACAACTAGGAATACTGCACTTGCAGTAGTAGAATTAATTATATAGGATTTTTCCCCTAAATGCTCATCGTGTTTCAGTACAATGCAGTGCAAAACATCTCAATTCACTCTGTGCAGTAGATTTGCCCAATGCTAAATAACTACAGGCAAAGCTCTTTTTGGAACATCATTACCTATAGAAGTCTGTTTGATGGGCAAGTGTGAAAACATTTCCTCCTGTGTTGTCACATACTAAGAGTCCCTGAAGAACTACAGTTAGCTCTATCTATCTAGCTATCTATCTATCTATCTATCTATTGCATTTAGCTCTATTCTCTTGGTCTTGGTCTTGAAGGACCTCCATTCTCTTGAAAGCTGGTGTTTTTCAGTGTCTCACACCATCTTGATAGTTTTTTTAGCAGATAAGATGGTATAAAAATAATAATAATAAATAAATAATGTGTATAAGCTCTGCTTACTTACGACTGTATCTAGTGTATTTCATAGGTACTAATTTATGTGCAGTTTACTTTTAAAGAAGATACTATCTGGCTGGAACTAGGGAGATGAATTGGTGGCAGTGACAGTGACAACCCTCACTATGTTCTCCCTGTAATGTCTAGCACACTTAACATGTGCTGTGAAGTCACTTTGTTTTGAGTTTCCCAGCCCCCCGCCCCCAATTAAGAGCTGGGGAATCACAAAGCAAGTTGATGTCATGTGACACATGGATTTTATGGATGGAGGAGACACATGGATGCTATTTCCTGTGGAAACCATGCATTTCTCTCAAGTCTAGATCTTCACTAGATATTCATGAAATCAGTAGGACTTCAACCCACTTCATTTTGACTGGTTTGTGTCCAAAAATAGTGACATGGATTTTTAAGTAAATCTTTTTGGTGGGGCAGTCTATAAATATTTTCATGTACATTTACAGTACAAAAAACAGTTCAGGTGTGGAAAGAAATTTGTGAGATGTTACACTGCAATGATTACAAATAATTTGTGTTTATTAGAAATGTTTGAAGAAGCTTTAAGGCGAATAGGAGTCTTGCCAGTTTAGATTGCATTCATGAATGCACAAAATGTCAACTGAAAATCCTGGAGGGAAAACTGGGCAAGTGAATCTGCCTTATCCTAATGTAGTGTCTGGCACAGATCTGTCATTGTATTGTTGATGAAGAATGCTGTTGTGTTGCCAGACCCAAGGCGCAGTTATGATGTGAGAATATCAAGAAGCACTTAGATGTAAAATGTTTAGAACAAACTTGATTTTTGATAATCCCTTGTGTTTGGTATGCTGTTGAGGTTCACTCTTATAATAGGCTCTGAATAGCCTGGTAGCAGCTGTTTGATTAAAAACTGAGTATCAGCCTATCAGGATACCTTCGAACTGGCAGTGTCCCAAGTGTGCAGGATTGCATTTCATCTGTTTACTGTCTTGACAGCTGGAGTTGTTTAGCTGGATACTCAGTTTGTCTTCCTCCAGTGGCTAAAAATTCCACCAACTGATTACAATAAAGGAAAAAGTTAATGAAGGCATATGCTAAAGAGGTTTAAATGTACAGTTTACTTTTTGGTGTGGTGCAGTGGTGGAGAGATACTTTATAATACATTCTTTTAACTGATGCAAAATGGCATCAGTGTTTTTTTTAACAGTGATGCCTACACTTTTGCCATGTGCACACTCCTGATATACTAGTTTTGGTGTCAAGCTTTAACCCGTTGTTGCTTTGGCAAGAGACTAGGTAGAGGGACAGTCTTTGTTGAGAGAGGCCAACAAAGCAAGAATCATCACTTCCCTTTTTGGGAAAAAAGCTGCAGGATGGTTGTTGTATTTAACATGCTAAAGAAAACATCTATTGTAAATCAGTAGTTCTTTTAAGATCAGCTTGCAGTCAGTAGTTCTAAGACAGATGTTGAGGGAACCATTCCCTCATTAAAAGTTTAATTTTGAAGGATTTTCTTTTCTTTCTTTCTTGGACTGCAGAATATTCCAGAAACTGTTAATTGGTAATCTTAATCTGCTCTTTAATTGGGTTGTTATGCTCCATGATAAATTTTTCACTTAAGAGTTCACAAGGGATTTTTTTCTTGATGCTAGTAATTATTTCCTCTGCTTTTCACTGCTTCTTGTAAACCTACTTACACATGTATGTCCTTTTATGCAAACACCAGCTTGCCTAGTTCTTAAATTACACCATTAGAGGTTTACAGTATAACAAGAAATATGCTTTTGGTTTTCTGGAACCCCAAATCTCCAGTATCATCTGAAAGTACAGCCTAGGGAATTCTTAAGTATTATACATTAGATTTGAATTCCAAACTCAATCAACTATGTGTAAGTAATCGCACAAGTCTGTACTGACAAAAATAATGAGTGAGATCCAGAGTTGCAGAAGCAGACCTCCACTTGTACAATGACGTGTGTGCGTGCATGTGTGTGTGTGTGTTTACAGATATGTACTGTGAAGGATTATAGATTGTTTCAGTGCTTGTTATCTCAGGGATGCTAACTTGAGCCAGCTATGCTTATCTCTATGGAAAAGGAATTTTAAGCTGTTAACACTTGATGGACCCAAAGGTCAGCACATGTGAGGGAAGGGAGCCTAAATTTGACAAATATTTGACTCCCATTCGCAGATCATACTGCACATCTAGGGAACAGCACACTCAACTTTATCTTAATCATTTGCACACCATGGATTGCACCATACTCATGTATCTATATATATCTCATGGGATCTCCATACTCATTAGCTTTTTAACATACGTTATTAAACAGTTGGTTGGCTACTTGGATGCTTTGTTTCATCCAGTGAACTTAGAGCAATATTTAGCCTCAGTAATTCTTTCATGCAAATTAGGCTCCAAATTTTTAATAATTGGCCTAAGGTTACCAGATTGCTTCAGTGCTGAGTAAAATTTTTAATCTGGGTCTTCCACATGGAAGTGCAACACTCTAATGAAAAGCAACTGCACCAGCTCTGTGTCTCTCAAATTTGTAGGCGCTCTGTATTTTTTGTATCTGCTTACCTATGCTGTTCATTGCCCCACACTGACTAATCTAAGTGACCAGAAGACCTTGTTCTTGGTTTTCCGTTCTCTTTTTCTTTGAGAATGATAAGCCAGGAACCCCAATTTGAAAATAAACACTTTTACTTCAACATTATTTTCTTCTTAGTTTAATTACTCCCGGTGTCAGGTAGAAGCAAGCAGGAGTGATCAGGGGATATATAGCAGCACACTGTTTGTAAAACCTAAACTGGAATTGTCTGTAGTGCACACAAGTTT
The DNA here is from genome assembly GCF_004798865.1 of Varanus komodoensis. NCBI lineage: Eukaryota > Metazoa > Chordata > Lepidosauria > Squamata > Varanidae > Varanus > Varanus komodoensis. The sequence goes on from NW_025335438.1 coordinate 23,487,377, forward strand.
GACCAGTGAGTAGAAAGTGGAGGCAAAATAGTGGATGGTTCTTGTTTATATGTGCCCTGCACTAATTAATTCATCTTCATAAGAATAAAAGAAGGCAAATAGTGGAATAGTAGGCTATGAGTCACAATTCATATGCTAAGGCACTCGGTGAAATTTTGTAATTGAGATACATTTTGACGGATCTAAGGTTAGTGAAATCAAAGCAGTTTTACAGCAATTAAAATTGCAAGAATAATAGCATACATCAAAAGTTCTTTTTCACAAAGGGTTGAGATGTGTTGGAAAGCACAAATATCTCTAGAGTTTTCGTGCCCACTGAGAGACAGAACACTTGAGTAAAGCTGGCTAGAACCAAGACGGAGTGTGGAATTCCCTAACAGAGGATGTTGTCCCTGAGAGATAGTCATATAGGTACTCAGTTTTTTCTAGAGATATTTGTGGATTTTCCCTAGAGATGTTTGCAGTTTTTCCGCTTTCAAGAGAGTGCTGTGCTCCTAACTCCTCCCCCTCATGTGGATGGCTGATGGTCAGCCTGAGTTAAATGAAACCATGGTAATTGAGACAGGCAGGATTCTGTATTAGGAGCAATGCCTTTCAAACAATCTGGAATTATGAATTAATTAGGGAAGTGGCCGATGTGCAGATGACGCTAAACTTTTATGTTGGTTAAAAGGGCTTCTGAGGGGCTCCAAGGGGATCTTTGCAAGCTGGGGGAATGGGCATCAAAATGGCAAATGCAGTTCAACATAAGCAGTGTAAAATGATGCATGTTGGGACAGAAATCCAAACCTCAAGTTATACACTGATGGGATCCGAGAGCATTGACAGGGATCTTGGGGTAGTAGTGGACAGCTCAATGACAATGTTGGCCCAATGCTCAGCTATGAAGAAGGCAAACTCCATGCAAAGCATTATAAGGAACAGAACAGAAAATAGAACTACCAAAATCTTACTTCTCTTATACAAATCTTTGGTGTGACTGCCCTTACCTGAAAAAGGACATTATTCAGTTGGAAAAGTACAGAAAAGGGCAACAAAAATGTTTAGAGGCCGGAGCAATACCTATATGAGGAGCAGCTATGATAACTGGGACTGTTCAACTTAGAAAAAAAGGCAAGTAAAAGGACACGTAACAGAGGTATTTAAAATAAGGCATGATGTAGAAAAGTAGACAGGGAGCAATTTTCTGCCTCTCCCATAACACTCTAACTCGGGGTCATCCAATGAAGCTGATTGGTGAGTGGTTTAAGACAGATAAAGGGAAGTACTTCTTCGCACCGTGTATAGTTAAATTATTGAATTCACTGCCACAGAAAGTGGTGATGGCCACAAATCTGGGTGGCTTTAAAAAGGAATTGGACAGATTCATGAGGGAGGAGGCTATCAGTGGCTACTAGTCTTGCTGGCTGTGTGCTGCCTGCTTTACCAGAAGTTGCATGCCTGCATACACCAGTTGCTGGGTAGCTTCGGCAGGTGGAGGTCTTGCACCCATCCTGCTTGAGGGATCCTGTGGGCAGCTGGTTTGCCACCATATGTACAAAGTGCTGGAGTGGACGGAGCTTTGGTCTGATCCAGCATATCATTTTAATGTTCTTATTGAAAAGAATACTATCTCTAATAGTATCTTTCTTTTTAATCCCAGAAAACTTGTTCACTTGCTAGCATAGTATGTACCAGCCATGTCATACTTGCTATTGCGGCAAGAAGAATGTGCTTGTTTGTGTTGCTAATTGATAATGTCTTCATCAAAACTTTTGACCAATTGATTAACTCCCTAAGAGTCTGAATTTGTATAATTGAGCAAAATATATATTAGCTTTTATTCCAAAAGTTTTAGATTTGAGAAATGAGTATATGTAAGAAAACCTCAGAGTTAGAAGGATGTAGAAGGCTGATCAGTATAGTTTTGAAAACAAGTTCTGTTTGACAGGTATTTTAAAAGGAGTATTAAAAACAGTGAAGACATTTTCAAGTTTTCAGGTAAATAAAGAAATGATCAAAGAAATAAAAAAGTGCTTGCCAGTATGTATATGTAATTTCAGCTCTGTTACTGTAGAGCAGGAATGAGCATTTTGCAACTAATATCATCACTGAGTGTTGGTTAGGCTGACTGATGCAGACAGAATCCAACAGCAGCTGAAAGGCCACGGGTGATACACCTTGCAGGAGAGTAATACTAATCAGAAATATTTTGACTTCAGGATTACTCTTACATTAACCCTAACATGATTGCTAGATAAAGGAAAAATAATCATTCTGCTGATCATGTTGTTCAGTTGTATGATGGACAAACATCATCTTGCCCTTACACTGTTGCTTCAGATGTGAATTGAGGTAGCCAAAGGATTAGAAGAATTAAAAAGGTTCTGCTCCAGTTTTAAAAATCTGGATCTGTTGTGGCACTGTGAAGACTCTTTAAAGAAGTGACCTTATAAAAGGATATTTACTTATCTACATCTTTTGTAGTTATAACAGCAGAAAAAGTTATTGGGATATTACTGCATTTGTAAATCTTTCTCATAAGCAAGATTTACAAAATTTCTGGGGTTCAGCTTCTGGTTTAGCTGACATCTTTGTGAATATTAATCATTAATGTAGGTAGTCCACAATTGCACTTTTAAGCATTTTAGAGGAAGGATAGTAAAAAATGGTACAGAGTGGAGAGCTACTGGAGAGGGCCCACACCCTGGTGTGTACAACATAGCAGTCCACTATGAATGAATCTGTGGGTTGCCATTATGTACTTGTTTTGTGGTATAGTGTCAACCCAGGCAGTAAGAACTTGTTTGTGCATGAGACAGCCCTCAAATAATCCTAAGAGCCAGTGATAAGAAACCAGATTTTATGTCTGCATCGAGGCATTTTGACAAAGGTATCTTATATATGAGTTCCCTGAGAGATAATTGGGAAAATTCATCGAATACCAAAACCCTGCTTTTCCTATACAAAATCCTTTTGAGTCCCTGTAGGAGATAGCCTTCACTTAGGAGTTTTTTATGCTAAACATGATTTTTGTCAAGGATATTTCACCTTCACATTCTAATTAGAAATATATTATGCCTTGGAAAAAGTTGTAGAAAACAAATATGCTCTGATTTAAAATACTGTAGTCAGTCTCATTTTGATGTGGCTGCATTTTAACACTGAAAAGCGGGGTTAATTGAAATTCCTTGCACACATAAAGTAAAATCAAGCTGTTTTTAATCTTCAGCTTGATATTATTTTACTACCAAACTTCCCATTTGTAATGCTGAGACAGGTCCTTATTAGGGATACCACTTATTTCTTTGTTAGAAACTCGGCTGGAGATATCTATGTGTATCCCTCCTCTGATAGAAGCCACTTAGTAAGCAGAAGCTTCTGTGAATGGAAGAAGACTTCCAATAATTCCATTTTTTCCTCTGCAAGCCCCTGCATCATCTTCCAAATCTACCCCAGAGGATTGGAGAAAACGTTAGAATCTTGTGAGTGGTGGTTCAGGAAAAAGGAGCATTCGCAAAAATCCCCTCCCCACCCAATGTATGGAAGCCTACACTGAAGCAACAACTGTCTACGGGTGAAGGCCACAATTGAATACAACCCTCTGTCATTAACTACATTACAAAAGTTTGGTAGATGCTGCATGTGGATGGTAAAATCATGGAACTTCTGCCTGCAGTGCAACTGTTGGAGATACAGAGGCAATCTCCCTCAGGAGAATTGGCAATCTTGTATTTAGATCATAACATCTTAGTTCACTACAGTGACAAGAGATAGAACTGCATTATCATGCTTTTCCTTACACAATTACATAATCCTTTATGTGCCTTACTTCTAACATGCCTTTCATCCTGCCCTTTGTCTCTTTTTGCATGGAAATTGATGCCTCATAAAGAACGTTATCAAATTCAGTAAATGGTAAAAGGATACAATTTCAAAGGTGGAAGGGGAATTGACACATTCTAAGAGAGCCTGCCTGTTTAAACATGGCTGCTTTACTGAAACATTAAAGCTGGTGGCATGCTGCTAAATCCCTTTGTACACACCCTCTTAACAATTCCACAGTGTGGATAACCTCCAGTCCTCTGACTTATATGCAAAGCAGGAAGTCTTAATAAGAGCATTGTGTTGTAAAAAGTTAGGATGAAGAAGGACTAAGACCTCAGCCTACTGGTTATTTTGAACACTTAATATTCAAAGCCTGGTGAAAAGAAAAGAGCTCATTAGGACTCACATTTCATTCATAAGATGTAAATTAACATATTTAGCACAAAAGAAGGTACCAGGAATTTGTCAAGTCTAGAAGAGACAAATTCTAATTCAATGAGAACATGGCAACAGTGTGATGGATGGGTGTGAGCACTCATCATTGCATAGTGGGTTAACTGGGGTTAACATACCGCATGTAGAATTGGTACAGTTTGTATTGGGATTTATGGCTCTGGTTTTCTCCTCACTTTCCTGGGAGGAACCGCTAATGAACGTACTAAGTCTTAATTTTGAGCAAAATGCATACAATTGTGCACTAATGTCTACTCAGAAATACGTCTTAATAAACATAATGCACATATACGGAGCAAATGTTGTTGACTACAAACCCTAGCATTCCCAACTTTTAATCATGACACATTGGGCCAGTGACAGCTGGAAGACTATATGTTCCTAACCTCTAGTTTGTGTTGTTGTGAGCTGTTGTCTCTGACTTACGGCAATCCGATGAATGAAAGCCCTCCAAAATATCCATGGCATCCTTATCTAGCTATTTTAAGTTCAAGGCTGTGGGTTTCTTTATGGTGTTAACCCATCTCTTTTTCTGCCTTTGACTTTCCCTAGCATGATTGTGTTCTCCAGTGAGACTTAAGATTATGCAAAAAAGTGATACTTTAAATGTCAAAGAAAGATACACGTGTCAGGTAAACAATAATAAGTTATATACACAAGTGCATATGTTTGAAGTTTGTTTTAGTACTTTGCAAAGTTTTTTATCCAGTGACTTGTATAGCAGCCTTCGCAGTAAAATCACTTTAAAAGAAGTGAGGATTTTAAGATTCTAGGATGCATTTTCTAAATAGGAATCTGAAAACTAAAAATAAAATTTTAGAAGTCTAAAAAATCATGTAGCAGTTTTGGAGAACACTGAAAGAGCACTAATAATGAATTAACCTTTCTTTAATCTTTAAATATGCTGGAAGCTACTATTGTGAATGAGTCTATTTTTGTCCAGACAGCATTTGAGGAGCTACAGTCAAAACAGGCATAATTCTCAGTCTAGCTACTGCATTTTTTGAAAAAAGTTACTCTAGAGTAGGCACAGGGCCTCCTTATCCTTATTGAGACTCCTAGTAGCGTGAGTGGAAAGAGATCCCTACATATTCTGTAGTGTGAAAATGAGAGGAAAATGGTGTAGCTACCAGACACACATTCAAAGTAGTATTTGCTTTAGCACCCAGGAAGCAGCATTGAGCTAGTATGGCAGAACTTTCTCCTCCATTTTCTCCCTCTGCAGATCCTCATACTATGCTACGAGTTCTCCAGTACCACAGTGGATATTTTAAGGGAATACAAGGGGGTGGGGGATTTGCCCATTCCTTTTTCTGATAATAGAAGCAGCTCCATCAGTGGAATGACTTATTTTGATTCCCTCCACAGTTTGAGCTGTTTTACACAAGACTGTTAATCTCCGTGTCTGATTTTGCTTTTGTGCCAGAATGTGAATTCGTTCCTCTCCTTTTTTTGCTAGGTGGCACTCTAGTATAGCAGAATAATGGAAATACAGAAAAAAGAAATACTGCTATTTTGAGTTTCGCAATTAAATGCTACATTTTCAAAAGTGTTAGTTGGATCTAAAAGTGAAACTTGCAGGATATGTAGTTGTCTAAAGAAGCCTTAAACAACCATGAGGAGGAAATAGCAGCAGTAAAACACTAGCAACATTGCATTTCTGTCCCACCTTTTTCACCTATGAGGAACCCAGGGTAGCTTACAGAGTTCCATTTGATCCTCACAACAGCAACCCTGTGAGGGGTAGGTTACTCTGAGATTGAATGTCGGGCCCAAAGTCACCCAGTGAGCTTCATGGTCAAGTGGGGACTAGAACATAAAAAGCCATGCTGGGTTCGACCAAATGTCCATCTAGTCCAGCACTCTGTACACATGTAGCAAACCAGCTGCTCACAGGATCCCTCAAGCAGTATGGGTGCAAGATCTTCTCCTGCTCATTCAGGCCAGATGCAGGCATGCAACCTCTGGTGAAGAGGGAAGCATACAGGTGGAAAGGCTAGTAGCTACTGATAGCCATCTCCCTCCTGGATCTGCCCAATCCCTATTAAAGGTCACGGTGGACATTCTATACTGAAATGTGGGCTTTACAATATTCTAACCTTTTTATCATTCTTTACATAAATATTTCTGTGTAGCTGCTTTGCATGCTGTTATACATTGTAACTGGCTAGCAAAGCATCCATTTTCCTTTGAAGCATATCTACAGGAGTACTAACAGTTTGATTCAAAAAGGAGCTCTCTGCTTCACTCCTTACATAGCCTCGTGACACTCAGCAGTACTACTGAGGCTACTGAAGAGCTTTGAAAGTTTGAATTCTATTATACAAATCTCAGTTAGATGGCTTACAGTTCCCAAATCAATTTTTCTCGATGGAAACTTGATTATGAAAAGGACATATGGGAGAGGGTTAGGATTGTCACTAATGGATAAATAGGAATTTGTTTTGTCTTCTAATTACATTTTTAAGCTTCAAAAATAGTCACATATGGAGATGAGATTCTTTGTGACTAAGAGGTACGTATTTTCTTCTCTTAGAGTGGCATAGCAGAGATAGCAATTCTTAGATGTTATACAGTGTGTGAGGTACTACAGAAAGCTATGGATTACCTTCACCATATCTGCAAGCAGACTACAAGCATGGAAAAGGAGATTCAGCTGTGGATCCCCCTCTCCCCTACTAACTCTTAGAGAAAGTTGTCCTCATGACAACCGTATGGATGCATCAGCACACAGGATAGATGGAAGCTTCAAACTTGGACCTTCTGTCCATTCAGATTGTAACCCATAGAACTGGGTCCTAAGAACATTATTGGTATTTTATACAGAATACAGAAATTTGCCTTACACCAAGTAATTATATTTATCTAGCCCAATACTGTCTACTCTGACTCGTGGAAACAATTCAGGGTCTTGGGTAAGAGATCTTTACCATTAACGGGTTTTTTATTTTTATTTTTTTTAAGACCTGAAAATGACAAAAATTGAGTTCAGGCACTCCTGCATAAAAGTATGTGTTTGACCACTGAATTATGCCAACTCACCCTAACGCATCCTCACTGATTCACATTGCAGGTGATTCTGAACAAAACATGAGGGATATGGTGGAAGATTTTTTTTTTTTCCTATTTTCCTTACAACCAGAATTAAAATGTCAGACATCTTGAGTTTTGAATATATGCATGCAGTTTTACTTCTGCTTGCTAGTCTTGAAAAATAAACATTTTAATGATGCTTTTAGTTAAAATAGATTTAGTATTAAAATAGCACTGAAGTAGCATTAAGTAATGCGTGTAGAAACACAGCAAGAAGTGAAGCACAAACAAGCTGAGATATCTGTCTCGACTTGTTCAAAGATTTGTTTTATAAAGTATTCATTAAGAAAAGCAATCAAATTACAACATTTCCATTCATTTACATGTGGCACTTGAAGAAGTGAGTATTACTTTGTCTGACATCAGCTGCAACATACCAGGTTCTTCAGTTTTAAAGTAATACTTCTGCTTCACCACTTAGAACTATTTTGACTAACTCAAAACTGGTAAGATGGCAGTTATTCAGAATTAAAGAAACGCTCATTTCCCAAGGATTATGCCCCTCTGTTTCTTCTAACTATGTGTTGTGTTGTGGTTAAGAGTGTGGGACTGGACTCAAGAGACCTGGATTCTAATCTCCACTCAGCCATGGAGCTCACTGAATGACTTTGGTCTAGTCACAGACTCTCCAACCTCACAGGGTTGTTGTTATGAAGATAAGACTGAGAGGAGGAGGAGGAGATTTATGTAAGCTACCTTGAGTTCCTGGGAAGTAAAAAAGATTAGTTAAACAAGAAAGTGCTCTGCCACTGAGTATTACCATTTTTACATTGCATTTATATCCTGCCTTTCTGTTGCAAGGAACCAAGGCAGCTTACAAGATTCTCTTCCTCTATTTTATACTCATAACAACAGCACTGTTAAGTAGGTTAGACTGACAGTCCATGAGTGGCCCAAAGTTGCACAGTGAGCTCCATGAATGAGTGGGGACTAGAACCAAAATCTCCTGTGTCCCAGTCAAGTACTCTTAACCGCTATACCATCCTGGATCCAAGCAGTGGGTAAGAAGGAAAGAATCTCACCTACTTACCAGTGGAAAAAATCACAGATTTTGGTTCTTCAGTAACCTCTTCCAGTATAGTTTTATGCTAACCTCTTCCAGTATAGTGTCATGCTAACCCTGACACAACTGTACTGACAGCTGCCAGTTAGGGTATGAATTTTTTCCATGCAAATGTCCACCTCAGCTTATCAGATAGTGCTGTGCTGATTGGCAACTAATTTCTAACGAAATTCATTTAGCATCCTGGATTTTGATTATTGAGATGGTTTAGATCCTGATCAGTTAGTGGTAAAGCTTACTTTCGGATAACCTTAGCCAAGTCATTGTCTTCAGCCCAACATAATTCCCAGAACTATTGTGAGAATGGTAAATGGGAGAAATAGCTCTAATCCTCTGGAAGAAATGGCTTTTAGCATATGAAGCTGTATATGCAGGTTATTGATAATAATAAATGATAACAGCAGCAAAGTGCCATACATACTAGCTGTCTTCATAGGACTTTTCTACCAAGGCATTTATTATGAGAACCACTTATATTTTTCTTTTTACAACAATTGTATGAACTTTATATGAATTTGAGAGCCATTGTGATGTGATGGTGAAAGTGCTAGACTGGGAACCTAGGAGATCCAGGAAGGGCCTACCAAAGAAACACAAACAGGCACAAGTGCTCATTGGAAGCACTCCCTTCATTATGGCAACTTTCAAAAGCCCAAGGGGGAAAATACATTTTACAATTTTGATCTTTAATAATAGCTATGTATCACTAGAAATAAAATACTAGATCGACAAATTAATCCATTAAAAATGGATTATCTAGTTGTAGCATTTCTCAGCTTTACATTCTCAGGCAACTGTATCTCCTGTCTTTTCAATAGATAAACGCATGCGTACGCACTTATGCACACACACCTCTACCTACTTGTAGTTCACTTGTGTTGTCAGAGCAATAACTAGAATTCAGTTAGTTAAGATAAATCTCTCATAGTTGTCAGGAGAAGACTAAAAACTCTACATCAGGATGCTAGTAGATTGCATACTTCTTAGAATGACTTCTGGCGTAGTACAAGCTGAATGAAAAGTGTTTGTATTGCTTTTGGTAGTTGTTGGCTGATTTGTGTCTGCTTATTGTGGAATGAGCATCTGTTTATATTTTCTTGAATTTGTAGAAGTACTTCAGTCATGCCTGAGTGTGCCCTTTTTTTTAGTCTAGAAAATATCCAGTGTCTTGAATAAATTGAGATATGATTTAGTATTTTTGAAAGTACATGTGCTTTGGGTGTTAATTGATTCCCCTTCCACACTTTCTGTTGTCTCCCAATTTGTAATAAATAAATGGTTTTTAAAAGTGAGCTAGACACGGTTTTAGAAGTCCATGAAAACAAGTGGGCATGCTGGTTCCTGGGACTTACTTGCTATGGTGAGCTAAACAAGCCAAAGATGTTCTACCCCTGGGTTGGTCTCCATGAATTGAAGGCAAGAAGTTGAAGGTGGTTGAGGAGAGACAATCCAGAGCTCAAACCTGTAGTTTGATTGTTTTGACCTGAACAAACTCGAAGTTCCGGTTTTGCACATTGGAGAACAACTCGGAGATGGCTTATCCCTGGGTTATTCAGCCTACCTGAAGCCGGGAAGTGATCTGGAGCCAGCACACCCAGTCACATGAATAGCTTAACCATGAGTTCCTTCATCTTAATTTGAAACCAAAGTCACATTTCTTCTATATAAAACTTTAAAATCAAATATTTGCATTTCAACATCTGTTTGCTTATCTTTTCTAATAATAAAACACAATTGATTAAGATGTGACTAATTCTTGTTTGAAACAGTTGATTTAAGAAGAAAAGTTGCAGTGTTTCCTCATCATATTCTAGATTGTGAAAATTATATGTTACTACTCATATTGAATGCTTAGAATGAGCAAAGTTGCCTAACAATCTTTTTAACGTGATAATCTTACATTTTTTACAAAAAGTAAATTAGTTCTACTTATGTATCAGGCTAAACAAGTTCACTGAGTCTAGAAAAAAATTATATGCTGGTGTGATTCACAGCATGACTAAAAAATACTTAATACTGGTTTAACTGTCTTGACTTTCCCCAGTGTCTTGGGGATCAGACCAAAGATCTGAGTAGTTCAGCATTCGGTTTTCCATAGGGGCTAACCAGATGCTCATGGAGAACTCACAAGTATGAGGGTGTTGAAATATTCCTGTTAGAAACTCAGCTCATCTTTACAGAATGATGGTTCCCAGGATTCCATTCAATAAGGGTATCACTATTAAATTTGCAGCATAGCTGTGATTCTACATGAATGAAATTTTCAGAACAGTACTTCTTTTCCTCTTACTCAATTCCTTCTCATATCCACTTGCTCTTTTCTTCTTGTAGTGAATGTAAACATAACATTCAAGGCAGGAACATTCATTTTCTAATAGGCATCAGTGCACCTGAAAGGTTAAATTTGAATTAAGAGGTGATTTTCTCCCCACTGCTATGATAAGAAAGTGCATGTGTGGAAGAAATGTTTTGCTTACATAGCCAGAAAATGAAGATGAAGCCAAGTTTTGTTGTTTTATTCCTTTTTTGAAAACATGGAGGATTTGTGTTTTGTTCTAATAAAAATTTTGTTTTATTTATGTATTTATTTCAACATTTTTGCCTGTTTTTTAAAAAGTTAACTCCTGCAAGGCAATAACTCTGGCTTACGGAATTGGAGTTCAAAAATCTTTTCATATATATTGAACTTAATGCATAGGTTTGGTACGGATTTTTAGACTGTGCTGAAATACAATGCATGTTGCTATTAAAAGATAGGACCGATTTTAATGGAAGTAAAATAAAATTGTATTTCATTGTAAATAATGGATGAAAATAAATATAGATTAAAGAGTGGATTTTATGTGGATCAGTATTATGTATTAATTAATACATATGTATAGATGTTTTTACTACATATGGAAAACTTGATTGAAGATATCACTCAGCAATATAATTACATTATATTGAATTGAATTCTTTATTGCAACTGTGTTCACTACTATGCTAAAAACCACTCATGAAACAGAAGAAGAATATTAAAAACAGTCATGCCATAGTTATTTAAATGTTGGAGAGAATAAGAAAAATGGAAAAGTATTCTTCAAAGGCCAGGCAAATAAAAGAGCTTCAACCTATCTCCTAAAGCTCTGTGCAGAGGGTGCTAGATGGTCTTTCAATGGAAGATGTGTTACAAGCATTCCACCATAGCAGAAAAAGCCCTGTCTTGACTTACCACTATCTTGGCTTCTGAAGGCACAAGGGTAACAGGAGATGTGGACTGGCAATACAAGAGCGACCCCCAATTTGTATTAAATTCAATATGGTCATTTGCACATACAGATTCCAGTTTAGAAGTATAACACCTCTCGTAATTGGAAGGATGTGAATACATGCCCTATATACCAGCTTGGTCTACTGTCCAAGTGCTATTCCTGGGCCCAAGTACTATTCCGATTCCTTGTTTTTTCTTCTTGTGGTTCCCTGTCTCTACGTTTGGACAGGACAATTCTACAAATAAAGAATCCTATTCAATACATGACTGACCTCTTTAAGTAGAATTCATGGCCATCCAACAGAGAAGAGCCAGCAAAGATTATCTCAACAAATTATCTCTTACATACAACTACACCAGCTTCAGGCTGCCAAAAGGTATTTTATTCTCTGTTCTTTCCAATTTATCAGTAACTGCAGTGTTTGACAAGTGCTAAAACACATAATTTTATAAATGAATACAGCAAAGACAGTGGGAATTATTCTATCATGGTGTCCTCCTTCAGTTTTTCAGTGGATTAGTTGGGACATTTGTCAGTGCAAAACCTCTCTTCCCATCTAGCATGGATAATACATGTTAAAGTTTTGCAAAATGTATTTATTGTTTAATCATTCCATGAAAAATGGTGTCAGGTTTTGGCCCTTTTGAGTAGATACAATAGGAATGAGCTATGTGTGTATATCCTATAGCGTCAGTATTTTGGGTTAATCTACATAAACACTTTAAAAGTATTTGCTTTAGACCAATGATGGTGAACCTTTTAGAGACCGAGTGCCCAAACTCCAATCAGAACCTACTTATTTATTGCAAAGTGCCAACACTGCAATAAAACCTGAATTTGCTGACCACCAGCACGAGGGGGCAACGTTCCACTGACCACCAGCTTTTGGTCAGCCCTGAAAAAGGCATCTGAGTGTATTTCCTACCTTTCCTACCTTCTGCTAAACTCACAGTGCAAGGAAATCCCTGGCAGCTCACTGACCAGCCATGAGAAAGCTCTGTGTAGCGCCTTTAATCTTCTGAATATGCGCATGGCTGCTGGGATGATCATGTGCCAACAGAGAGAGGTCTGTGTGCCCCTTCTGCCGTAGGTTTGCCATCACTGCTTTAGTCATTATCTGCCTTTTCACTGTAACTCCTCTTACTACTGAAAGGTTAACCTTTTTAGGAAAAATGCCGTTATTATCAGCTTGCAAATAAAGGACATGGTTACACAAGACTGCAACACTGAAGTGCTCCTAGGGATGTTATAGCAGTGTAGGAACTCACTGTGAAACTTCAGCCACAAAAGATCGAGAACATACTGTTGCATCTCAAATAACTGCATGGATTCACATGAGGTATGTAACAAAATCTGGCAGATTCTACTGTAAATGAGTAAGGACTCTTATTTTACTCAGAGTAATGGAAGTCTCAAGACATTAGTTTGCAAATATTTACGTTACTCACTATTTTTTGGAAGATTTGACAAATTGGCTAACTGATTACTGCCGTTACAGAAAGCCATGCAGAGTCTTGTAATCTAAATGTTAATTTGCTCATAGAGTTTCTTTCTTTTCTGTGTAAAGAGAAAGAAAAGACAGAAACACTTTCCTGATTCCAGTTGTTATAATTATGTCATGTTTTGGGTTTTTTGTGTTCTTTAAATTGTTTTGTTTTGCTTTTACTGGAGCTTCATAGGTGGCCTAGTAATAACTTCAAAATTAGACATTCCATGTAGTTTTCCCATATGCAGAAGAGAATATTTACAAATAGCACTCTTTGAAATTGAGCGTTTCAACATTACCGATTTCAAACTGTGACAAATATAAATGATGAATATTCAGGTATCCCCACTTCTCAAACTGCAGTGAAATTGATTTTTGTAGATTCTAGCATTACTTGAGTAGCAATGGGAACAGTTTAATGAGTATTGGATGAATACCCACTTTTTAGTAGTATTAGAATATAAACTAATATAAATATAGTTTAACAGCTAAACTAAATCACAGTTTAAAGCATGGAATGCTTTGGGCAAATTTAGGATGTAGAAAATGCTAGGACAGCCAGAATAATAATCACTTAATTAAAGTTGGTGTTTGCCTTTCTTAGCATTGCAAGGCTGTTTCTGAGCCTGTTCAATGATTACCTTGTCCATGCTAAAGCCACAAAGCATTTTCATGTGTAAGCACTCCATCTAGTAGGGATACATTAACTGCATACATTTTATAATCACATGGATTTTTTTTTTGGTACTTACATGGCCATATATTGCTGATACAATTCCATTGTTTGGGATAACATCTATATGAAAAACAGTGTTTTATTTGTGAACCTTGAATTTCTGTGACTGGCAAGAAACCTGATTTACAGACATTTGTGAGCTGCTAAAGATGCCACCAGTCTAATATGCTGAATGAAAATATAATGCAGTTAATCAAGTAATTTTTCAGAGAACTGATACATATCTCACATTGCTGAATTACAGGAAGCTCAATGGTAGACATACAAATTGCATGCAAAAGACCCTAGTTCAGTCCTTATTATCTCCAGATAAACTTAAGAAAGAAGACGAACATAGGAAGCTATCTTACACACAGTCAGAGCACTAGCTCATTTCGTCCAGTCCTGTCAGCAATGACTGGGAGCAGTTCTCTAGGGTTTTAGAGAGAATGTTTCTGCCCCTGCCTGAAGATGCCAGGGACTGATCCTGAGATCTTCTATATGCAAACCAAGTGTGGTGCCACTGAAACATGGCCCTACCATCCTAAAAGCCAGTCATTGTCAACAAAGATAGAACAATGGACTGACTGAGGTGACTTGGTTCATACCACAGCTACTGCTTTGGCTTTTTTTGTTGTCCGAACAGAGTGAGGGTGGCTTGTTCATGTGATTAACCGGAACACATGGCCTGTGCTAGGGTTGTGACCACCACACAGTTGTTACGCTGTTAACTGATGAACAAGGCTAGTATGAAATACATAGAAATACAGAGTGAGTCAGAAGGGGTCTCCCGGGCTATCTAGTCTGACCCGCGGTTCTAGCCAGCTCTGCTTACGACATGCAAGTTTACTATGCATGTCATGTACCATTAATAGTTGGTATACCATTGTCTGGCCCCAAATAATGTGCTGATAGAAATAAGCTTAATGGAAAACATTCAGGTATAATCCCTATGCCAAAGCCTAGAATTCTGTGAGGTTTTGATGAGCTCTTAATTCCCTCTTTAAAGTCATCCTTAACTTTTATTACAGACTTCATTTCAAATAATTTGGCCATTAAAAAAAAGTGACTGAGGCAAGATTCTTTGAATTTATTTATTTAAAGTTTTTATATGCTGTCCAATACTAAAGTCTCTGGATGGCTTACAAAAAACAACCACATACAACAAACAAGACACAACACACTGCATCGGACCATTAATGATAAAATCAAAGATAAAACTAATCAGCTTTTAAAATATTAGGAAATAAAAGGGTCTTTGCCTGATGCTGAAAAGAATAAAGTGATGGCACCAGGCAGACCTCCTGGGGAGCATGTTCCAAAGTTGGGGGCACCACTGCTGAAAAGGCCCTTCTCTGGGTTGCCACCCTTCTAATTTCCTTCAAAGAGGGCTTCCAGAGAAGGACCTCTGCCTCAGATCTCAAGAGGCAGGCAGGCACATAGGGAAGAAAGTGCTCCTTCAGCTATCCATTGTACCTTAACAATTTAGATGCTTATGTTAAGACTTTCAGAAACTCTGAATAGCTAGGCAGTAGATTTAGATTGGATGTTGTTTTATTGCTTTAGTATTTCTGGAATTTAGAAGTATTTACAGTAATTGTATAACATATTCCCCCTCACACAATCAGATTAAAATGTTTTGAAAGTAACATGTACTCATTCATTGAATAGATAGATGATGGAGATCTTCAGTTTCAGGATACAGTCTTACCTGAGCTCAAATTGCAAAAGCCATCACATTTAGACCTCAAGCTTGATCATTTAATTTAAAACTTACATATTTTATTTAATTTTTCCTTATTTGTAAGGCTAACTTAATGGTACTATCCTGACCATTTTTGAGACATCTGATTAAACAACTATGGATAAGCCCTGGGTTTGCTTTCTGGGCTGCTTTCTGATGTTTGCACAAGGGTGGAGGGGTGTCGTCTTTTCTTCCCTACACTTGTGTGATTGTCATGCGGTCACTTTAAATTGTAGAAACACCTCCCTAGCATGCAAATGTTGTGGGAAAAAAGTTTTAAATACTTCCTTGTCCAGTCATTTGCAAAAGCTCCAAAATAATACCAACAGAAATTCATTTTGCATCGTTTTTTGTTTTGTTTTTTGGCTATACATGCTTGTAGGTAAAATAGAACTCACTAAATAAGCCAGTTTCTTTTTCTTTTTCTTGTTTTGCTCATAGAGCCATGCCTATTAGGTTCTCTCAGGATGTGATGCCTCCATGAATCCTCTTTAACTAACTGGTAAAATGAATACTAAATTCTGCTTTAATCAGCTATTCATCTAAGAAGCATTTGCGCAGGACCATCCCCCTTCTCAACGCACTCAACATGAAAGAAAGTGGGCTGAAAGCCTTAGCAATTGCACTTGGCCTTTTCTTTCTTTTGTCGCCAGTACAGTAGATTTTGGTGTCTCCTAGACAACAGTGATTCAAAGGGTTTCTAATTTCAATCTCTTAAGGCTTTTCCTTCAGATTGTTGATGTCTGCTTATGCAGGGAGCCAGTAATCAAGCTTTTTCCAGATTTTTTTTTTCGATATCTGATACATTAGGCTCTTTGCTGACTTTTTTCCAAACAATTTGGCTTGTATATATAAAGATGCTGGGGGAAAAGCTACTTATTCTAAGTATAATAAGGTCTTCTGGTCTTGTTGATGAGGTCTTCTGCTTCCAAGGAATTTTGTTTATATTGATATATAATGTTTGATTTTGAAAATTGCTATGTATGCAATGTCTTTAACTGTCCCTGCAGGATTTATTTTAAGTCTAACACACACACACACAATAGACATCCAGGAACAAGTCTAGTGTAGTGATTATATTATCAGACTAGGACTCAGGGCAACCAGGTTCTAGTCCCCACTTGGCCATGAAGCTCATTGGGTGAGCTTGTTTTGAATATCAGAGTATCAGAGAAAATGGACATAAACCCCTATGTACATAAACTCCTATTTTTTCAAGGAAAAATGTAGATGGTGATGATGATAGATGGTGATTTTCATACAATACAAGCTTTTAAAATGTTTGTAAACATTTCTTCCCCATTGAAGCCAATGAGACCCTGATCATGGGTGTGTTGGGGACATAAGGAAATTTTTGCAGCACTGACCCAACATAACTCCACCACACAAATTATACAGTGAAAGAGAGGGGATACCCAAGAAATAGAGTTCCACAAAGACCTAAAAGCTCTGGTTATGTCAAGTCTTCAGGTGAAAAGAATTTCATGATAGCAAAAGAGACAATTAAGACAATGATCAGATCTGGGTAGAGTACAACCTCTTCTGCTCTGGTTGCTGGATTGGCCCTGGATCAAACTCAGCAAACTAGATGATATCGAGGAAGTGGTTCTCTCCACAAAGCCCCTTCCATGATATCATTGCCATCGCATAACCCACTGTTTCTGCATCGTGAGAGAGGCATAGAATTCTGCATGGAAAGAGACTTGACTGGTACTTGCAGAAACTGATTCCTGCAAGTCAGTCAAGTGCCGTTTTCTTGCCTCACTCACATATCCCCCACTAAAAGTCCCAGCTGAGTAAAGTGGGAAAATCTCCAGTTTATGTCCAATTTTCCATTGCTAACTGGAAATAACAAAGGGATTCCTTTTGTGCTAGGTGTTCTTTGTTATGTCAGAACAGACGGGGTAGATTGGACACCAGCATGAGCCAGATGGGCCAGAAGTTTATTTCCCTTGTTACACTTATGATAAACGTAGAAGAAACACTGTTGAATTCCAACTTAGCCATACCTAGAGTACATCCATTGAAAGCAGTGGAAGTCCCACTAATTTTAGTAGGTCTGCTATTCTAAGTATGACCCTACTCCCACTAGGGTCAAACTATTCATTTTATAGTCAAACCAGGTATGTGTTGTTTTCTGCTGGGCTCTGCTACCATATTTGTCAAGTGTATATGAAATTGTTGATGTTCTGTTACCCTCCTTTGCTATGTTTCTGTATTTACATTTTTTCAGCCTTACATATATATTTTGTTAAATCATTCTCAAACAAGCAAACAAAAACTACCTACAAATACCCTTGCATGAATCGTGTGTCACTAAGCATCTTGAACTGAGTTGGGCAACATTAGTGGCCCAGAACATACTGTGATTAGCTTGGAAAGTGAATAAACTGAAGGTTTAAGGTTCCAGATTGTGTAGTCTGCTGAGAAGTACATAGCTGCAATAGCCTAATTATTGCTGATGTTTTCAAGATCTGCTTAAATGTGATGCATCCCCATTTCTTTATCCCAAGGTCAGTTTATTTACCATGACATGCCCCTAGTGGATGCATGGGAAGAGACATTACAGGAAAAAGAGATACTGTAAATATAAAAATATGAGAAAGAGCAGATGACAAGGAGCAAATATGTTGTCATCAGAGCAACTCAGATGCGGATGTACTCAGGACATCTAAGAGCATGACACCGCTTCACCATCTATAGTCTAATAATAACTCAACAGTGTCTGTTAAAATGGCACTGTACAGGGAAGCCTGAATAGGTCAGATTTCCCTCTCTGATAAACATGTGTATTCTAAAATATTTTTCCCCAAAGGAAAAGTGTGTCATAAAGAGAGAAGAGTGCTGCTGATCATTTTAATAGTTATATTGAACCAGGGAAAGTGTTACCAACTAAAATTACCTTTTCAGCACAAATAATAGAGATTTTCCTTATGTCTGACCACTCTTTGTCGCTGGCTGGCCGGCCTCCCTCCCTCCCTCCCTCCCTGATTGCAGTGATGCCGTGTCTGTAATCCACCTTAGGTAAAATTGTGTCCCATAGGTGAGTTTTAAACGGCCAGGTTAATCCATGTCTTAAGACATCATAGAGTTCAGAACGAAAATTACTAGTCTGAAAGTTGAACCTGATAGAATTTCCTCTGTGTTACTTTGGATTTTTATCTGCTGAAGTGTTAGCTTCATATGTGTTATACATCTTCTTAAAAGGCTATCTGAAACAGATGATTGGAGTTTCAGGCACTGTGTGTTGGATTCAGTTTTGGACAGAACAGAAGGCCAGAAACGAAATGACCCTGCAGGCAGAAGCCAATGGGATTATTTTGTCCTATTCCCCCTCCTGCTGAAGTTCTTTTTGCCCCATAAATTCTGTTCTAGAGGATTGATGTAATATCCAGAGCAGTGTGTGATGTGACAGGGCACTGCAATGTAAAGTCAGAATTGATGAAGTTTGCCAAACCATCACTTTCCCCTTGGAGAAGGCTCTTCTGCAGGGGTTTCAAACTCTCAGCCCACGGGCCAATTGCTGGGATGGGCGGGGCACGAGGGAGGCGCCCTGTGGCCTTCAAAGTGCCGGCAGCGCCTGGGCTGGCCTCCGGGAGCGACACGGGATGAGCGGCCCACCACCACCGTGGTGGTGGAATACGTGATGCGACCCAGCCTCACCCAGACTGCCCCCAGGTAAGTTGAGTTTGAGACCCTTGCTCTTCTGAATCCTAGTTCCATCTGCCAATGGAAAGCAGCCTTCCTAGTAGTCCTGATTTCTTCAGAACTTTTTTCCTAACTGCAGGATATAGATATACATGACTATAAAAATAGTGGATAGCTTTAACTGATACAGATCAAATACAGCAAGCTGTTGTTTGGGGGAGGAGGGAAATATACTGTAGTTCCATGGCTGGCAGCCAATACCAACACCACTACCAAAAGTCTGAAAAATATGGTATTTTAGATGTACTGAAATCATGCTTTCCTCCATGGTGAAGAATTCTCTGAAATCTATTGGCACTCTTTTAATTTATCTGCACCATGGTACCATTCATTAATATCTGCAAATATCACTCTGCTTTCTTCAAGTATCAGGACTCCTGCTGACTTTCAGTTCTGCATGTAGATGAAAGAAATGTGTGCCTTTGAAAAACCTTTTTATTGGAATGTGCTAATTAGGGCTCCCAACAATGGGTGAGATGATCCATCATATTTGTGGGTGGGAGTATGACTGTGGATATCTTTGACTACATTTTGCATTTTATATGGATTGACTGCATGTTTCATAAAGCCTTCTAATGATTCTACCAGTTAGGCTCTATAGGTAGCAGCAACTGTTGGAACAATTGTGATAACTCTAGTGCTGGATTTAGGGACAAAGTTTTATTTGTATAGTAGTCCCTCGAAATTCATGGGGGTTACATTCCTAAAGCACCCGTAAATTGTGAAAAACTGCGAATTTTGGTGCCAGCGATGGATGCCGGCTGCCAAGGCAGTGTGGGCGGGAAGCGCAGGCTGGGCCAGCGGGGCGGCACATGGCGAGGTAAGGGCAAGAGCACACAGAGATAGTTTTCTCTGATCGAGTCCAAACGCGGAGGAAACAGTCTCCTTGTGAGTAAGCCATCACATGTCAAGGCGCCGGTTTACTCACAAGGAGATCGGCTTGGACTCGCTTGGAGAAAAGTTCCGTGAAAGACTGAGGCTGTGAACGCTAAACCGCGACTTCACGGAGGTATACTGTATTCTGAATATATGAGCAAAATAATTGCTTGAAAGATAACAAATAGTAGAAATGTTTAGAAGATACCTGTGTGCCTTCCATCAATAATTCTGTGGTAGCTCTAGCTGACAGAATTTTACTTAGTTTTGTTACCCAAACAATTTCGTTTAGGCCACAGTGCTTTCAGGGCTTCTGCTCCCTATGGGCTCATGCCCCATCCGCAGCTGTCTCCTTCCAGTGTAGAGAAATTGGCACAAGAATTCTGAGTGTTTGCTCTAGTGAACCTGGATGTCTGCAATAGTATTAGGCAGGGCTTTTTTGGTCATAGAACACACCAGAATAGCGGTTCCGGCACCTTTTTTCCAATGGATTTTATGAAGTGATTTTGAATCACCTGTCAGCGTAGCAGGTCAGCGGCAAACATCATTAACATAGTTCCTGCGGGCTGCTTTTGTGACCGTGCTGCCCGGCTTGGGACGCTGCTCGGCTTGGGATTGGTGTGTGTGGTCGCGCGCTGAGTGCTTACTGCTGGCGGCAATGTGAGTTCCAGCACCGTTTTTTACAAAAAAAGCACTAGTATTAGGCATCAAATAGCAAGAGAAAATCTAGCAGATTTTTATGATTCAGCCATCCAGATTCCTGTTCATTAGTCTTGTACTGGCACAAGTGAAGCCTTCTTGTGGACATTGGTCTTTAAGATGGACCACTTTTTTAAATTGCTAAAGAAATTTGCACAAATAAGCATCCAGAAACCACATGGCTGGAGCACAGTTTGTGCATAGTCAGCCAATTTTTACAAATCACACTGGAGCCACATGGGTTTCAGCTGCTTATTTCTATAAATCAGACATTTCTGTGTTAGTGCTAGGTACCCATGTCAGGTACATATTTGTGAAAATTTAAATGGTGATTAAAATATTCACAAATAGTTCTTAAAGATGGGATTCAAATAAGCTATATTTGTTTCTCAAAGTCACTTGAGTGACTTGTTCAACAAAGTACACATGTACATGAAGCAACTCTGTTGTCATACTTGCGGTTCACAAGCTTGTTTGCTGAAATATATACAGAAACCAAAAGTGATCAGGGATGAGTTTTAGCTTCTTACCTACTTCACAGACAAAGATGTCAGCATTGTCTTCCAGCACCTCTCATTAGAAAAGAGCAGGTAGCAGGTGATGGGAAGGACCTCTGCCTGAGACATGCCTGATCTAAACCAATGCTAGTCAGAGAAGACAGATACTGGGCTGGATGGCCAAAAAACCAGCACGGGGATATGGCAGCTCCATTATTTAACTTGTATTATGTGAAGAGTCTCTTGTAGCTCTATTAACATGCTGATGGAATAAAATAATAGGTGTTTTCCTTAGGAAGTCTGATTTAACAAAGTGATTGTTTTAGAAGGTCATGTGGTTTTGAAAGGTTGATTAGAAAAGCTTTATGTCAGCATATTACAACCTGTTCTTGCATGTATTAACAGGCTATAGTTAGTAGATTCAGTTCAGATTAAGCATTTCTATCAGCCTTTGCATAATTTCACACTAATAACAATGGCTGTCCTACATTAGCTGTTCAGTTGCACAATAAATCACTTGTTTCATTTGTGTCCTCTGTTTCTAGTAACTCACTAGATAATGTTATGTGTAGACCTTGAGACTATCATTAGTTTTCATTTTCTTTCATTGACACAGACACAACTTAGTCTTCTGCAGAGAAATGTTGTGATATGACTGTAATAGCTTGTAACAGTTTATGACTTGGGAATGTACTGTCTTTGGTTAAGGTTAAAAAAACATTTTCATTCTGAATTGCTGGATATTCTTCTGCCCAATTTTCTGTTAAACAGACATCTATATCACCTTCTCAGCCTTCAAAAATATCAGTGGTTTGATTTTTGCTTCTTTATATGTTTGAAAATTTGGTTAAAAATGGTGTTGGTAAAAACAGCTTCTTGCAGAGATTTAAGGAAAGGATGACATAATACATCAAGTCCAGTACTGAAATTTTCTCTTTCTCCTTAGTTCTACTGTGATGTTTCATTTTCATCAAAATATCTAAATTAATAGCTAAATATTAAATTTAAATTATTTAAATGAATATGTCATAATATAATAAAAACAGTATTCTTTTCGGTACTTTTCTTTTGGAATCGGTGTTCTTTTGGAAGCACAGTTTAAGAAATTCACTCCACTCCAGAATATACTCTGGCTTTTAAACATTCTGATTTTAAACACTATTTTTAAAACATTTCCAGCATGCTTCTTTCATGTCTTATGAATGAAGGGGTTGTGCAAAATCTACATATTGTTTTGTCTTTTACACATAAACTGTAGTGGAATCGAGGGGTATCCTGGTGTCACAGATGCAAGGGTTTGGCCAATATTTCAAATGATAAGGATTGATATATTAGTAGTACAGTGATCTGAATTCTTTACATTTAGCTTTTCCATCTGCTGTTCTATTAGAAATGGATCTGTTCTTTGCATGTTGAGATTAATGCTTCTGCACTGTTTAAACATAAAAAAGGACTAAAAATGCCACTGTTACTGTTGTGTTGCTGCCCTAGGTAGGGATTGGATATAGAAAGGACCAGCAGATTTTTACGTCATGTATACTTTCCACATGATGTACTCTTACCCATGTGGGAACTGTCAAAAATGAATTGTGTATTCAAAAATTTAGAAAATAAAAGCATGCATAACATCTGAGGCTGTTTTTAAAAGGGTTTTCCATAGTTGGTGCAATTACTGTGTCACCACCTCTGCTATTACTAAAGGAGATGTCTCATATTTATGAAAATGGAAAGTAGCAGAAATAGGATTAAGTATTTCATACTGTTGTATAATTTATTGGACAGTTGTTTAAAACTTTTGTTGTTACTACATGTTCTCCAGTAATCTACAAATTATGGTGACCCTGTGAATGAAAGCTCTCCAAAATGTCCTATCCATGACATCCCTGCTTCGCTGTTGTCAATTCAAGGCTGTGGCTTTCTTTATGGAATTGAGCCTTCTCATAGTTGTTCTATTTCACTTCTTCTGCCTTCAACTTTCCCTAGCATGATTGCATTTCTCCAGTGAGTCTTGCCTCCTTATGATGTGCTCAAAGTGCAACAATTTTTGCTTCCAGAGAAAGCTCTGGATTTATTTGATCTAGGACCACATGTTCATCTTTCTGCCAGTCGAGGGTATTCGCAAAGTGCTCCTCTAACACTATGTTTTGGATGCAAGCATTTTCTACTGTGAGTGTTCTTTACTGTCTAGCTTTCACACCCATGCATAGTGATGGAGAAAACAATATTGTGAATAATTTTGGCCTTGATTGCAGGGAAAATGTACTTATGGTTATCTTTTCTAGCACTTCATTGCTGCTCTTCCAAGTCTGAGTCTTTTTCCATTTTTTTTTGGCTGAATTCTCCCTTTGTATTGATAACTGAGCCAAGGTATTCACAAAATCTTTCACAGTTTCAGTTTCTTCATTGACAGTAGTTCTATACTTTTTCAGTGGCCATAAGTTTTGTTTTCTTAACGTTCAGCTGCAGTCCTCCATTTGCACTTCCTTCTTTTAGTTTTATCAGGAGTCATTTCAATTCATTGCTGCTTTCTGCCGGTAAAATGGTATCATCTGCATATCTTAAATTATTAATGTATCTTCTGCCAATTTTCATGCCTTCTTCCTCTGAGCCTAATCCAGTTCTCCTTATAATATGTTATGCGTACAGATTGAACTGATACAGAGATAAGATAATGTCTAATGCCTTTGCCTATAGGAAACCATTCTGATTGTCCATATTCTGGCCTAACAAATGCAGTTTACAATCAAATACTGAAACACACTTACTTCTTTCAGAACCATCCCTAGCTTCTCCCGATCCACGGAGTCAAAGGCAGTGCTGCAGTCTATAAAGCATAGACTGATCTGAATGTTTTTTGAGTGGTGCATTAGTCACCATGTATTTGCAATAAGATCTTGAGTACTTCTTTTGTTTCAAATCCAGCCTGAACATCAGGCATTTCCTGCTCTATGGAGAGTAAAAATTTTTGTTGTAATACCATAGGCATATTTTTGTTTGCATGGGAAATTTGTGCAATGTTCCTATAGTTCCTGTAGCCTTTTCCATCCCTTTTCTTGGGGACTGGAATATATAGTGAATGTTTCTAGTCTGTGAACCATTGTTTTGTTCTCCTTAATTGTTTACATATTATTGTTAGGATTTGGACATATTCAGCTTTTAATACTTCTACACTTTCTACTCTGGGTTCTTTATTTTTTCCAAAAGCTTTCAGAGTAGCGTTCACGTTACTTTCTGATATTGCAGGTTGGTCATAGGATTCCTTTTCAAAGAAGTTTGTCATCAGTTTTTTGCTTATGCATTGTTCTTCTATATATTGTTTTCACAGTCTTTTTATTTTATCAGGTAATGCATTCCCTGTTGGTCTTTCATCATTCCTAATCTAGCCTTGAATTTCCCTTTGATTTCCTGGATCTTCTGGAAGAGGTGTATTGGTTCTCCTCCTTCCTTTCTATTTCCTTGCAGTGGCCATTGTAATAATTCTTTTTGCCTTACTTGATAGTTCCTGAAAAATTGCAATCAGGATTCTGAATATTTCAGAACTTTACTTCTGTCACCTTCTGCTTCTGCTTCTTACCTGTTCATGGCAATTGCAAGTTTGTTGGCTGACAGCTTTCTAGGGGCACAACTTCCCCTCCCTTTCTTTCCCCATCTATGTGTACATCTTCTGGAAGAGGTGTATTGGTTTTTCTCTTTTGTTCGTCTTCTGATTGGTTGCCTGTAGTATGTATTCACAATAAGTAAATGTTTGGTTTTAAAGAATTCTATGAGTTGTTCATTTCTGACCCCCGATGAAATTCTCCAGAATTGGATTCTGCTTTGCTTCCTATGTTGGGCTCCAGTGACCCATGATTATCAGCACACCTAATTGGTGTGCTATCGATTTCCTCTTTAGCACCTGCATAAAAGTTTTCAATTTCTTCTACAGATTTCTTGTTGAAATATATACTCGAATTATGGTTATGTTGATAGGTTTTCTGAGAATATGCAGAAGTAGATTATTTATTTATTTAGTAATTTATTTCCTTATATAGTACTCAATAACCAAAGCTTCTGTGTAGTCAATACTGTTCCAAAATATTACTGTGATACAGTAAAAACATCAATAAAAAGTTTTCCTAATACAAAATTTAAAAATAGTTTAGAAATTCTAAAGCTGTTGACCCATGAAATAGTAATAAGTGAGGAAGAATATGAGAACTGGATAATTTTTCCAGGGATTCCATGTTATTAGGGGAGTACTGAGTCCCCACCCCCCACCCCTGTATCAATCCTTAGGGGTTCATGGCAGTTTAATTTACATTTGGTTGTTGTGCTTGGTGCTCTCATATCAGGTCATACACTCAAATGCTTTGTTTGCCTGAATCACCTGACCATTATGCAACATCCTACTGACAGATTCATTAACATTACCACAGTTTTAGAAGTTGGAAGACCTCATTCATGTTTCATTCTGCTTTCACTCCTGCATGATGTTGGCTGTTTTTTATCCTGCTATATCTAACCTACAAATGAGTGTAGCTGTCATGTGCCATAGGAGTTCAGCCAAGTGAAGATGGGTGTTTGATGCATCAGTCAGAATTTTGTTGGTTCCTTTTTGCTAATCATCCTTTTCCCCCTAATTTTTATTCCGGCAGCTCCACATGCATGTTGCTTGTTTGTTTAATAATTGGTAACATATATGCATGATGTTTACATACTCAAATTTGATACATTTCTAAATAAAACACTAGTATATTCATCTTACATGGTATATTCATACATTCGGGTATATAAATTTTTCAAAATGGCAATGAATGAATATTCGTCAAGTTACAATGATTGTTTTGGGTTTTGTCTTGCTTTCTTGTTTTGGTGGGAGGATTTCATTGTTGGTGAAATAGCCATTTCATTTTCAGCAGCTAAACTTCAGACACGACTAATTTTAGGTTAGCTCTCTACTTCAAGTAAAGCATGTTTTAATCCACTGCTGCTCTTTGCTTCTACATTTTGATAAGCAATTGATGCCTTCTATTTTGAGTCTGTCAGTGTACTTGTGCTTTCTGTACTACCTTGTTTGTAATTCACATGCCATATGCTTATGAAATTGCATGTGAAGCATTCTTGTAATCAGGTATTATGTTAAACCATGCCTGCTGGACTAGCATGTAAATATACAACTAAATCCTTCTTAATTTTAAAAGGCAAAATATTCAGCATTTGGATGCAGATACTTGAGAAAGAGTGATATAATGTTTAAAGAATAGTTCACAATGGGTTCTTCATGCATGGTATGAGCCTGGCTCATAGACAACATCACAGCTGCAGTATAAATCCAATACAGAAGGAAGATCCACCCCGCTGTTCTCCCTTTGCCTCATTAGTTAGCCACTTGTCTCTACTCCTGGCCCTCCAGTAGGCCATAAAATGTACAGATATATAATCTGACCCAAAAATACATACATTAATTAAGTAAAAACTGTCCCAGGAACTGTTAGGACAGGGTAGCTATGTTAGTAATTTCATGGGTACTAAAAAAGACAGCATACCATAAAACTCCCTTCACCTTTCTAAAAAAAAAATTGTATCTGTCTTCTTGGAAATTTAGTTGAAATGCTTCCTTAAAAGTTTGGTGAACTATCTTGGGTTGTATTTACATAACCACTTTCCTAACTTTTAAAAATTATCTACATCAAAATTGCTTGTGGGAAGGCTGCCATGTTTGGCAAAGCTGAAATACCTGGTTTGTTGAGTTTATCTTGTCACATTGCTAGTGCTTCTTAAGAGGTTTCCTACAATGCTCATGGATTTCTACCAGGAATTACACTTCAGTTGTTACATCCTTTCCTTTTGCCCTTTCTAAATGAATAGATTGAAACCTAGCAGGTACCATATAACTATCCATTCTATTAAGAATTCAGTAACGAGGCTAATAGCTGCCCATTAATCAACTATGTTGGTTCAGATTCCATCAGTTCATGAGACATAGTTCTTGGTTAACCAGATAATTTAAGAGTAAGGAAAAAATAAAAAGACGTATTAAGAGGTATTATACTATACCTTGATATAATATAGTTTGTGTGACCTGAATGTATCTTATTTGCTTTAATTGGTTCATGCTGTTCGGGATTGTTCTTATACCACCAAGGCAAATTACTGAAACACTAAGAGTAGAGCCTTGTTTTCTAACTGAAATTTCAATATTAATTTTTATATGTTCATTATCTGCTAAGAGTAGATCTGCAAAATAGGATCAGAATGTGATGTAGCTTTGGAAGAATGAAATTAAGTGAAGCCACATCTGATCATTTAAACATAGCCTTGGTTTTTAGTAAGTAGATTGGCAAGACTTGTATTCTCACTGCCATGCAGATGGTATCATCAATTTGCTGAAATAGTGGTGGGAGAGTTCAGTTGTTTCAACTGCCAGTGCTGAATTTCAGGCTCTCAGAGGCTGATAGCAGGTTGTCATTTCACGGTTTGCAGTTTTGTTCTAAACTGCTATTCTGTATATTGTTTTAGTGACTGAATTTATTCTGTCTACCTGAAAGTGTTCCATGTTCTGTATGCATAGAAAATGCATTTGAACAACACTTCATGCATTGGATGAGAAAAAATCTTACACGAATAATTCCCCTAAGCCACATAGTAAGATGTGAAACTTCCCTTAGCCTAGTTTTCAAGGTGCAGCATTAGCCACACATGTACAAGGTATATGCAGAACAACTTTCTTTTTTGGGGGGCGGTATTCTGAGCTATGATGCATATGTCATGTTAGGTGACTGAGAAAGTAGCCAATGTAAAGTAAGCTCTGTATTAATGAAATTTGTTATGAGCTGCATCATATTCAAGGTTCTCATTGAAGTATATGTATTATGTTCAGTGATCTCTGAATTCATGTAATTTCTTCTTTCTGCAATAGATTACTCAAAGGTAATATTCTGCTCCAGCCCTTAAGCCTTTTCTAAAAGAATTTTAGTGCTACTATAATCAATCAAGCCTCTTGCCATTTTCACCTGCTATCTCAGTCTAGCACAGGTTGAATAACAAGTGCAGTATTTTGTATTTTTCATTTAGGTATGGCTCCTGGAAAGTCCAGGCAAAGAACGTGCTTGATTTATCATAGGAAACAAATATACCAATATATCAAACTGTCTGCTCATTTCCTTTTTCTTCTTCTTCAGCACTGTACTAAATTTTGATGGTTGAGGTAAAGTGACTCAGCCAGGACTACAGGTGCCTGTTCACTAAGTAGGGTGCTACTTGGAATATATTGCATAAATTTGCACAGCATTGTTTTGGCTCTGTATCTTAAAATATGTCTAAATTCATGCTGACATTATAACATAAGAGACTCTTTAGCTGAATGTTATAATGTTTGCATCTTTTCTTATTTATTTATATTTCACATCCAGGTTTCTACCCTCTTTCTTGCATTTCCATCTGCATTTCTGGTGTTTACCTGTTGGATTCATCTGCATTTATTTTTTTAAAAAGCTAACAGGGGTACCAGACCTTAAGTTTCAGTCCAACCCTATACTAATTTATAGATCGTATAGATTATTGGTGGGGGGTAAAGAAGCTGTGCTCCTTTTTTTAATAAGATGAAATGTCACCATTTCCAACATGGTGCCTTCCAGATATATTGAACTACAATTCCTATAATCTCTCAGCCAGGGAAGACTGATTTAAACAAGCACACAAGCACAGGTATCTAGGTTGGCATGAATAGATATGGGTAAAGGCAGGGGCTTCAGTTCTTGGTAGGGAGGAGAATAGCAGAATAAAGAAGAATGAGGAAAGGTTATTTAAGTTTCTGCAGTACTACTCATAAATTTACATAATGATTTATTTGTGTGCAGTATCAGAGGGATAAAAAACAGTTGTAGGGAGACTGTGCCTTTCACAATATTAGATAAGTAATGACTCTTGAGGAGTGAGTTTTCAGCATTTCAGAAGTTAAAGTGTGGATCAGTCTTTTCTGTATATCTCTCTGCAAGTTAGTTACTACGCCTTCAGGTCTACTGACAAACTGTAAACTTCCTGAATGCTACTTTGAAAGCTCACATGGGGAAACTACATATGTGACCAAATTAAAGCCCAAAAATGGAAGTAGACCTGTAGTATGATCCTGATAGTGGCTTTCATGGACCTTGGAGACTAGAGGCTAAGTAGATCTTTTGGACATTTGTTGCATTGTTCAGTCTGGATTTCATGTGTGGAAAAAAGAAGCAGAAAGAGAAGCTTGGACACCACTAAGTACAGGATCACGCCAGCTGCTCTCTGAATGAATTTGTCAGAGAGAGTTCTTCTTCCAGTTGACCAAAAAAGCCATGTTAAATGAGGCAGTCCATCGTTATGTATACGTTGGGAGGCAAATATCTATCTAGACAGAAATAGCAGTGAAAGGACTGCAAAGGATGCTTTTGGCTATAGGCTTGTTTTGACTTGATATGTTCTAAGTCCCAAGGTGATCCCCACCTGCTCAGACAGCAGACCAGTAGTACTCAGTAAGACTTAACAGCCAACTTGATAAAATTACATATGATCTCATGGACCATTACTTTAGATATTAAGACATTATTTAGTAGACACAAGTTCCCACTGACTGTGGAAGAAAATTCCTTTTCTCAAGAATAACCCTGTAGTTCAGTGGTGGTCAAACTGAGGCTCAGGAACTGCGTGCGGCTCTCAGTTTATTTTATGGCTGTCCACTGTGGGCACCCATGGGTTCCCGCTTGCTCCTGCTTGCCACTGTGCTTGCTGCTCGCCTCCTGTTGCCACCACCTGTGGGTGCCCACTTGCAGCTCTCAAAGATCTGACATTTACCTGTAAGTGGCTCTTTGGTTGAGCAAGTCTGGCCGCTGCTACTGAAGTTCGACATTGGGTTGCTGTTGTTAACACTGGGTATTTTATACTTAGCAACCCATAATTAAACCATAGAAACCATAGTGCAGGGTTCACATATGATGAGAACATGTGATTCATTGGTAATCCATACTCAACTTGTATTCTTGGTTTTCCGTTATTTGAACCTGGTCAGTGCCTTTATCTAAAGTAAAATCTAAAAAAAGCATTAAATCTTAGATGCATATCTACATTATTTTAGCTATATGTAAACAAGCATTCCACAAGCAAGTGGTCTCCAGATGCAGTGGACGGCAGCTTCCATTATGCTCATCTAGCATGGGGAAGACTGGTGTAGATGGACTCCCAGGAGCACCCTGGTCTTGTTGCCATTTTAATTATGAGTCTGTATCTCATAGCATTAATTTCCAACTCAAGTTATGACCCTTAAGAGGTTTTTAATTTCTCAAAGACAACCTGTCCCTCCTGCAGGGGGCCGCTTTTTCTTGAAGATCAATTAGAGAGATGCCATGAGGCACACATAAGATACATAAGACAGAGCCTTCTCTGCAGTTGCACCCACATTATGGAATTCTCTGCTCCACTATCTAGCACCCTCACTGGCCCCCTCACTGATATTTTTCACCACTGGCTAAATTTACACTTAATATTTCAAACATGTCTGCTAGCTGATTTTCCTGGTATTTCAATTTTAATTGTCTGTCTTTAGATTCTTTTAATGTTTTAATGTTGGTATATCAATAGATTGTCTTCAATGGAAACATTAGAAACTTTACTACAGTAAGTAGTTTGATAGCATTTGTATTTAATACTACTTTAATTATTATTGTCCAGAATGAAGCTCTTGTATGGAAATTGCATTAATAGTTTCATTGGTTTTCCTGGTTCAGAAAATGTTTCAGTGGAGTTTTGCAGGAGTATATTTGCCATTTGTTTATTAAATAATTGAATGCCACAAGAGAGATTGGAATCTCTCTACTGTGCCTGCATTAGAAAACAAAATCTCCCATCTAAATACAAGCATATTGTTTCCCCCAAGATGCTTACTTCTTTCTGTTACATTTTTTCCACTAAAATGAAGACAAAAGAAGTGTCAGTGCTCAGGAAGATTTTCTGTCAGTGAGTGGTAGGGGCAAGAATTGAAAAGGATCAGTGAATCAGATGTAATCTGGGTTGTGTTTGAGATACCAAATCTGTGTTTTGCTGACGGCCACATTTCCTGTTTTGAAAAGCTGTATAGGCATTTCTATCAAACACAAAGAACTTTATCCCTATTTTCTTTCCAGCATGCCTGTGATGCCTTTGTTGAATAAGCAAAGAGGATTATGGGAAGTTGAACTTGGTAGCTCATTTTAATAAAGAAGTGTCAATGAGTTTTCACTATGAAAATAAGAATCGAACATTTTTGTGATTTTATTTTCCCTTACAGGTAGCTCTTAAAATGGACCATTTATATTAATTTAATTAGCTCAGGAAGGAAGAAAAGTAGCATGAATTAGAAAAAATGTCTTTAAAAACTTGCTGCAAGACATAATTTGACATTTAGATTTTACATTCATTCTTGCTACGAAGAGAAATCACATAGCTGAAAAATGCACTTGTGAAAAATAAAACTTTATTTTTCAGCTTCTTTCTCTTCCTGTATTAATACCAGGACCCCTAGGAAGTTAAAATAATGCACTTATTATCATGCACTGATTGCATTTAACTTTGAGTTCTAAAGTTTAATGTTTTCTACTCACTAAACAAATAATTATTCGGAAGACTTCAAACATGCTGTGTACAAAGTCTTATTTTTCTCTACAAATGCTATGTATTTGAGCCCATATTAATGAGTTCTGATTCTGTAGCCATTGATAGAAAAAGTCCCATGTTTGGTAGTAAACTGTATCTTCTTTTTCCTTAAGAGATAAAGTCAAGCCTTTAACTTTGAATATAAACTCAAATCATGAAGTGAATTACTATACCAATACTGATTCTTTGCTACACTGTATCTACCTGGGAAACTTGCAAAACTAGTTATATCATGATTTCTCAAATTGTTTTAAGAGAATATGAGAGCCATAAGAAATTGTCCCCAAAGTCAAAAATTGTGGCCAAGTTTCAGATATACATCAGAAAATACAGTAATTCCAAGGTAAATTATTTCATGCATATTGCAGCTTCTGATTAGCCTGAGAAGACTTTCTGGAGTCCTGTTCTGGAAAAAGTTATTTAGAGCTGTCTATTCAGATAAACAGATTATTGGCCAAGTATTTCAGTTTGTTTGTAGAACCATGGACTTTTGAAATACTTTCATTAGCTGTGCAATCCCATGCAAGTCCACTTAGTTCCATTAAATTCAGTGGGTTTATGTGCAGGCAAGTTGGCATAGGATTTCAAACTAAGAATACAGTACAGTTCTATATACAATATGTCCACTATAACAACTCATTGAATTCAATGAGATTTCTTCTGATAGTGAGTGTTGGATTGTTACTTAAATTGTTGGGGCAATATCAAAACAACTAATATAATAGAGAAGGAAAGGATTTATAGATTTCTGTATATGGTTTCTGTAAATAGAATTGTTAGAAATAGAAGGAACATGAGCCTTCTACTTGCCCTGTCCCCTTTCCCAGGTACTGACATCTATAATTAAATGTAATTGTGTTGTGTACATCAACCATAACAGGAGTCATTCTATCTATATTTGTCTTCCTCTTTGTTTCTCTCAGTCTCTGTTAGAATCACACAACATTTGAGACTCACTTCCTTTACATAGGTAAGTGGGTGCTGTCATTCAGTGATACAATTTCAACTGCTAAAGTTACCCTGAAAAATAGCATTTTTTCTCCAAGCATGATATTTTGTATTCTGGGCAATCTTCTGTTCCTGCTTACATCTGTTTCCATCTGTTCAAATTCCCGAATTCTCTGTCTCTGCCAGAGTTGTTACCTCCTCTTTTTCCAAGCATACAAATACAGGATCATCCTTAATCTTAAAGCTAAATTAAATATATAGTCTAGTTGGTCTAGGCACATAGTAACAACTACCCCACCACAAAGGTTGAGACTACAGCATAGGAGGATGAGTACCATTTTCATCTCATATATGCCTAATGAAAATGTCTTCCCTTTCCAAGGATGTGTTATTTGGCACTAGTGGTACAAGTGACAGCTCAACACTTTTGGGGAACTTTTAAAATCAGAACTGCAATGTAGAATCAATCATGGTGCCGATCCTGTTCTGTTTCCCACTGCACCCCAGCAAGCACTGTTTACAGCCTTAAAAGAAATATGTGGCACCCAGCTATGCTTTTGACATCTTTAGAGACTTTCTTTTCTTTGTCCTGTCACATCCAGGTCATTGACAAATCCTGCTTCTACATTCTTATTTTTAGTCTTTTCCTTTTCTGCCTCAATGTGCTAATATTCTCATCCATTCCCTGGTGATCAGATGGAATTAATAACTTCAGTAAATGCTCCCTCACTGTATGTTGCTTTCAACAGTATTAGTTCAGAATGCTAGTGTTAAAAAATATGGTTTCCCTCCATTTACTCTCTTCATTTCCATTCTCTCTGGCATCACAGTAATACCAATATGTATAGCTGCAATAATACTTGCCCATTGCTGTTCCAGCAGCATCCTGTGCTTGACAGCCAGGACAAATCTAGCCTACAGTATAATCCCATTATAAAAGATTACTACCAAATGTTTGGCATTTAGGATTGCACAGCCTAGCTGTCTCCACAGTGAGAGATGTCTTTAGGGTAGCGCATGGGTGAATTCAGGGTAGCGCACCATTGCACTCATTTCACATGCTAGCAAAGGTATGCTCAAAATCCTACAAGCTAGGCTCCAACAGTATGTGGACCGAGAACTACCAGAAGTACAGGCAGGATTTTGAAGAGGGGGAGGAACTAGAGATCAAATTGCCAACATATGCTGGATCATGGAGAAAGCTAGGGAGTTTCAGAAAAACATCTACTTCTGCTTCATTGACTATGCTAAAGCCTTTGATTGTGTGGATCACAACCAATTGTGGCAAGTTCTTAATGGGATGGGAGTACCAGACCATCTTATTTGTCTCTTGAGAAACCTATATGTGGGTCAAGACGCAACAGTTAGAACTGGGTTTGATTGGTTCAAAATTGAGAAAGGAGTTCGGCAAGGCTGTATACTGTTGCCCTGCCTATTTAACTTATATGCAGCGCACATCATGCGAAAGGTGGGGCTAGATGAATCACCAGTTGGAATAAAGATTGCTGGCAGAAAGTTCAACAACCTCAGATATGCAGATGATACCACTCTCATGGCAGAAAGCGAAGAGGAACTAAAGAGCATCTTGATGCGGGTGAAGGAGGAGAACACAAAATGTTGGCTTGAAACTCAACATTAAGAAAACTAAGATTATGGCAGCCGGTCCTTTCACTTCCTGGCAAATAGATGGGGAAGAAATGGAGGTAGTGATAGATTTTATTTTCCTGAGCTCCAAGATCATCGCAGATGGGGACTGCAGCAAGAAATTAAAAGACGCTTGCTCCTGGGGAGGAAAGCTATGGCAAATCTAGACAGCATACTAAAAAGCAGAGACATCACCCTGCCAACAAAAGCGCATATAGTCAAGGCTATGGTTTTCCTAGTTGCAATGTATGGCTGTAAAAGCTGGACCATAAGGAAGACTGAGTGCTGAAGAACTGAGGCCTTTGAATTGTGGTGCTGGTGGAGACTCCTGCGAGTCCTTTGGACTGCAAGGCCATCAAACCGGTCAGTCCTAGAGGAGATCAACCCTGACTGCTCTTCAGAAGGCCAGATCCTGAAGATGAAACTCAAATACTTTGGCCACCTAATGAGAAGGAAGGACTCCCTGGAGAAGAGTGTAATGTTGGGAACAATAGATGGCAAAAGAAGAAGGGGACGGCAGAGGATGAGGTGGCTAGATGGAGTCACTGAGGCAGTTGGTGTGAGCTTGGGTGGACTCCAGGGGATGACGGAGGACAGGAAGGCCTGGAGGAATGTTGTCCATGGGGTTGCGATGGGTCGGACACAACTTCACGACTAACAACAGCAACATGGGTGAATTATGCTTCCCAGCTCTGTGTCCATGATGTTCCCAACCACCACTGCCTAATTTTATGTTCAATAATAGGTTTTCATGACAATGCTATGTGGTATTTTACTAGGCTAGAATTTTCAGTGAAGCAGCCCAAGACACAGACAAGTGGTATGTGCCAGTAAGTAGCAGTACTCCAGATTTCATTTGTCCTTATTCAGTAGACTGTGGCTATGGTACAGAGAAGGGACATAATTTTCCCTTCTCAGACAGAATCTGCCTCTAATAAGGCAAGTGTTCTTGATGTGCACTTGGAACAACTGGTCAACAGGGAAGATTTTTTTCCACCTTTTACCAAAAGGAGAATATAAGAGCTGGAGATACAACGTGATAATACCGAAAGTACACTTTAATTTTCTGATGAATGAAGCTAGTTAATTGAAGATTACTTGTAAGGTACATGAGATTAGAAACAAATTTTATAATGTCTATGAATTATTCATACTATTAGATATGCTTGTAAATGGTTTAGTTCTGTAGAAGCATGCTTGGTGTCATGATTTCTAAAGTTCACCTCAGTACATGTGGTTTCATTTGTTGCATATCAGAATAGAGAAATTTGTAAAATGCCAGGAAGACATAGTAACATGTAGCATCTATAACACGTTACTTTGTATTTCTTTCACTGTTTGTTTACCTTCTTCCATTGTAATTAGAAAATGTGAAGATTTTGGTCCAAGGACAAGGGACAGATAGTAGCAGATGTAATACACAAGATTTGGGTCACATGCAGATAAAAAAAAAGAGAAAGCCAGATCAAGTTTACATTGCATATTTTCTGAGAATCAATCAGCTCAGCATTTAGGCACATGATATTTACATACTAATATGAATTTCTGAAACATCTGTATGAGCGACCTATCACAGCAATGATTTAACATGCCACTACTTAACCTAGCCGGGGATTAGCTGTTTATACATTTATCATGGCATTCATTCACCACCTCTGCATGACAGGAGGCCCTCAACCCATGGAATATTATTATTGAGCTCATCCTCCAATTCCTTCACATACTTTTCCAAGAAGGACTAAAGCCCTCCTCTATCCATTCAGAGACTAGCAGTCTGGGTCATGAACACCATCTCCCCAGCCTATGAGCTGGCTCATTTACAACTTGTGGTCCACACAAGCTCACTCCACACAAGTGATGGCAAAATCCAGATTCCTCTTTGCAGGAATACCTTTGCCGGACTTTGCAGAGCAGCTGCATGATTCACACCCTCAGTATTCTTCATTCACTACAGGCTAGACATTTGGGCAAAGACAGACTGCTCCTTTGGCAGAGCAGTGTTCCCCACAATCCTCCAGTGACAACACCATCCTGCAGACCTCTCCAGGATAAGCTTGCTAGCTGTCCATCAATGTAATGCACAGAGAGCACAAAGAAGACAGTTTCTTATATGTAACTGTCATCTGTGTACAATCTGTCCAATTGTTGTCAAACCAAACAGAGCTGCCCCTCACTACGGGGAGCACAGAGGCTAGACTGGGGTGGTACAACATTCTTTTTCCAGGGCAGGGACCAGTGGAACTGAGGGCATGGGTAGGAGCCCCTCTCATGGACGCAGGAAAAGGATGGAGAGAGGCTCTCACCCAAACTAATGCTTAGCAGTAGAATCTTCCCGGCAACAGGATCCACACAGGTGGAGAGCCTGAATATGTGAATGCACAGATGACTGCTCTGAGAACCATAGTTTCAAGTAAGCAACATGACTTTTGTGTGAAAAGCTGAAACATGAGTTATTTGTGCTTTTCCCCTTGTCACTCTCTTGAAGCATCTTGGTTTGGGCTAGTGATAGGATGCTCACATACCTTTTCATTTATTTATTGTTTCAATTTATATGCTGCTACAGTTAATACAACACAACATTTTAAAAATCTGTTCAAATACAGTGTTAAAATTAAAATTCAAATATATAAAGAAGCAAAGTACAACAAATTAAAATCACTTCATAACAAATTAAATAAAGTAGAATTTAAATTAAACTATGGGACAAGCATAGAGTCAAGTTAAACTCAAAATGTGACACCCAAATCAACTATTAAAATAGCCAGAAAAATTATATGACTTCTTTGCCTGTCCCCTGAATGGTAACAGTGACAATTCCAGGCACACCTCTCTAAAGAGGTATGCCAGAGATGGAATAGGCTCCCTAGAATAGAATAGCCAGAGATGGGTATTCCACCAGAATGTATTCCACCAGAATCCAACTTGCCAAACAAATAGAAAATAAGCAGCCAGCCCCATGACCAAGGGCTCTTGAATTGAGGTGTTCAGTAAAATCAGGTAGCAGTGAGTGCAAACAGGTTTGGAACCAGGATGGGGGCACAGAAGAACAAGAGGGAGGTATTATTGCCTTTTGTCCTCATTCATATGGCTCATGTGTTTTCATGTGCGATGCCCAGTACAGTTCTGTGGGTGACTTTAACTAGATGCGCAGCATACACAGCAGATTGTAACCCACACAAACAATCTAGAAAAATTAGTTTGTAAGCATTTTTCAAAATGGTATGTCATTGCCTATATAGACCTGCTTTTCAGATTGCCATGGGGCACAACAGCTGTGATGCACAGCCCACTGTTTTATCACAGGTTAGAATGCAACAAGACCCCTGAAAGATCTAGACATAAGGTGGATATAGTATTTGTAGTAAACATGTGAAAGGTAGAACACTAATTCTGTCCTTTCTGTACCTATTTACATCACTCTACACTTGCCAAAGGAGAGAACCTCAGAGGAGAACCCTGGTTTATGGTTACAGGAGACTTTCCTCTTCAGAAATTTGCCTTCCACAAGTGAAAGGCAGTGGAAATGCACAAAGAGGAATCATGCTTAACACATTCCTCCTCCTTATACATTTACCTCAACCCCTTTCAGTACACCTGTGTGAAGCTAAAAATCAAATCTATAGTAGAACACAGTTGAACTGTGAACTTCAAAATGGATTAAATAGAGGAAGAGGAAGGTTTTGACTTGCTTGAACAAGTCCTAATATTCTGGATGTAAACACTGAGCTTAGGGAGGCATGTACCATGGTATTAAAAAAAAGTTCCTCTCATGGTATATTCCCTGTCCTCAACACATGTGTTTGGGGTTGGGAGCAATTCCTGATCCCAGATCTTTTAGTATGCATCAGTGGGAAATAGGAAAGTATCCTCCATAAGTTCTAAACTGAACATAAGAAATCTTTATAGGTGTTAGGAATATACAGCATCATTTTGTTACAGGTCCCCATCTGAAGTGCTTCAATTCTGAATAATTGGGCTTTATTTTATTTTTTTGGTCTTTGTGCTCCACTTTTTCCAGTGTTTCTTAAATCCAGGCATATATGTTCAAAGGTCTAATAGGGATAGGCCAGAGGCAAAGGGATTTCTTAGATTTCACCTCAACAGCTAATTCGGGCAGTATTCTCTGTGGCAGTGAATAAGCCTACGTCCTGTAATGCTTTACAGAACTGTTGTAATTATTACCAACAGAATGGAGGTGAAACTCTTTGAATACTTGAAATGTGCTGTCTCTAGAATGCAATTACCAGAATGAATGGCAATGCTCTGAAGTATTACGTCTAGACAGGAGGTGTTACAAGATCTAAAGTGAAGTAATGATAGAAGACAGTTTATTCTTTAAAAAAATCTTATGTTCAGACTTTATTAATATATATTTAATAATTTATTTGTATACTATTTGTAAGATAAGTAAGAACACACTGGTGGTTTTTATGCTTTGGTGGTTTTTATGCTTTGGTGATCCAAGTGTAGCAGTGTTTTTCAGCTCTTTGCAGATTGCACATGAAGCACAATATATTTTAAAATAAATATTAGATGTTACAGTGCTGTGAATAACATACCCATCCTTTTCAATTAGTTTAGGAAACATTAGTATTAATAACTTTCTGTAGAAGAAAAATGTTTCCTTAATGTTTCTACGAAGTCTGACCAATAATACTAATTGAAAAATGATAATTATTCTTCCTTACAGAATGCTGAAACACATTACACTAACTGATCAAAATCATATTTACAAAGCTAAAGCCTTTCAGGGAAGTAAAAACTACCTACAGCACAAAATGTAATTTAATTATGACTGGCTATATATATCAGCATAATTTGTTAATATGTACTCTTTGCAGAAGAGAATAATTCTATCAGGGCACTGACAAATTTTATACATTTTCAGCAAGGGACTGTCAAAAGAGAGCCATTTTCACTGAATTTCATAGCATTCAATTTGTGTGAAGGAAAAATATCAATGAGGAAAGCACTAGCTTTCCTTTTTAGTTATTCAACTATATTGAAAGATAGAAACAGAAACAATGAAACATTTTATTTATATATTTACTTTTATATTTTATTGTTGTAAGCCGCCCCGAGGCTTCGGCAAATGGGGCGGCATAAAAATGTTTTAATAAATAAATAAATATTTGTATGCCACCAAACTGTTCCAATGGAATCTCTATGTGGCTTGCAACAAGTAATCAAAAATTACTTGTTATATATAATTTAATTTAATTAATTACAAATATTAAAATAATAAAACCAATTGCATATAAAACAACAACCTTAACAATGGAAATTCAAAATGGTATCAAGTGATGGGACAACCATATACAACATATTAGAAGCAATTCAAAATCAGTTATCAAAATACCTGAAGAGAAATGTTTTAGCCTGGCACTGAAAAGAAAGCAATGTTGGCACCTGGTGAATTTCTCTGAGTAATTTTTCTCACAAACTGCAAAGTAAAGTTGTCACAGCCAGCCACTGAGGGCTCTGAGGTCTCCTCTGGTGAACAGATTTTAGGAGGCCTCAGAGCCCAAAACAGCTTGACTAGATGTCACTGTGAGGAACCAATACAGGTGTCAAACTACTGGTGTTTTGCCAGCTTTATTGCCATGGAATAGGCTTGATAATGAGTTCTAAGCCATGTTCTGTTCAACTTGTTGGAATATTTCCTCCCCTTGCACTCTAGCTGTCTCCACTCCTGATTCATTGCCTTGGACTCTGGTGTATACCAAGGAGTTGACCAGGCTCTGCCAGAGTGGAGACTAAGCTTAAGCGCAATCCTCTCAACCACCCAAGTCATTTCCCTGCTCTCCAGGGTGACATGAGCTTCTACAACATATCAGCTGGATAATCCCTCAGAGCCCTCTGGAATCCATCTGGATCCATCAGTTTCTGAGGTGGATCATCCTGATCAATCCCCACTCTTGCAGAAGGAAAAGGAGACCTGTAGCCTAAACTTCACCAGGAAGTGGTCCAGGCATGACAACAGAGTTAATGTTATCCCCCGCACATCAGAACAACCATCTCCCAGTCCCATCAAAAAAAAAAAAAAACAGATCTAGAGTGTGACCTTTCTTGTGCATCAAACTGATGACATGCTGAGACAGCCCCATGGTTGTCATGGAAGCTATAAAGTCCTAAGCTGCCCTGAATAAGGCAGTCTCATCATAGAAGTTGAAGTCCCCCGGCACCAACATTCTGGGGGTCCTCAATACCAAATCCAAGACTACCTCCATCAGCTTAGGCAGGGAGACAGTTGGTAAGCAGCAGGGTGGATGGTATATCAACAGAATTCCTAATCTGTCCCAGGTTCCCAACACACAGTACAAACACTCCCCCTAGGAGACAGGAACCCTAGAGAGGTAGATAAAATCCTTATAGACTATTGCTGCCACCCTCTCCCTCAGTTCTCTGAGCAATGGTAGTGCAGAACCAAGTACCCTGGTGGGCACAGCTTGGACAAAGAAACTCTGTACTTTTCTCCCAATCCAGGTCTTGGTAATGCATGTCAGGTAAGCACCTGTTAAGTTCCTTATTTTTAATTGGAATAATACAAACATGGATTGTTCAAATGGACCTTATGAGATCCCTGGATTATCCTAAGGAGCTGCTTCTTGTATAGATTATGGGAAGCAGAGGAAAAGAAAACCATATTAAATGTTGTGGTTCTCTATAAGTAAGAGTAAGTCCTGTGTTTATGTATGTTTTTTTCCAATAGATGAGTAATGTCTCTTCTTGATTCTTGCGGCCTGTTGTAATAATTTGCATTTTGTTAAGACACAAAACTGTTATACAAGTAGAGGTTCTCAAGAAAATATGGAGAAAAAACCCACAGCTATGAATATGGCACTCAAATGATGCACAGAATACATTTGAACTGAATTTGTGGGTTTTAATTTTCTATTGAACCCCACATGTTTGGTAAGGAGGAATCTTTCTTCAAACTGCTTGCTCAGTCACATGAACATTGAAAGTGCTCTCTTCAGGACCACTCTAACTGAATTATTTTTTATTCTTTGCCCATATGTTATGAGTTGTTCACTGGATGCCTGAAAGACTACTCCTGTGTAATGTGAAAGTATATGTGGAGATGATTGAAATTCTAGATTGATGGCTATCCTGAAGTTGCGTAGGATCAAACACCCACACAAGGGACTAAGTTTGATTTTCATTAATTAAGGAGAAATGTTCAGCATCAGTTATATGAAGGACCCAACTCAGCAGAAACTGTTTTATTTCAACTGTTGAAATGAATGAAAAATATAGTCTTGCATAATTTCCCACTACTCAGCACACAGCAAGTTTGGACTAGCAGGCAGTCTTCCCAACACGAAGCTGCAGATGTGGGCAGGGATCATCCAGGCATGTTTCTAGACATCTCTACCAACCCAGGATTGGTAGGAAAGCAGGGGATTGTTTGTGGGTGAGGCATGCAAAGCTTCTTAGCTTCACAAGACCAAACTGGTCCTCTAGTATCTCATGTTCCAAACCAAGAAAGGCAGAAAGGAAGAAGTAGAGTTTGGAAATGATAAACAGGTGGTGGTGGGAGGTGACTACAGCTCCTATTAATTCAATAGGACTTGCATAGGAACCCCCTGTAGTAGGGTGAGGCTCATGAATCATGTCTTAATGGGAAAGGGATGCTTTAATTATTAGTGTCTTGTTTATTTTATCAGTAACTGAGTGACAATATGTACACCTTGTGATGGTGGAAGGTTGGAAGTTGTTAATTCTCAAAGAATCTTTTAATAGGAACGAGCAATAATTTTTGACCTAATTGTAGCAAATAATCTACGTACCTTTTGATCTCTGATGTTGTGTTCTGTGTATTTACAGTAAGATTTAAAAGCTGTGAAGGAAGCAGAAAAGTCCACTTTGAAAGCAGTGCACCAGCAGATTTTAGAGTGGGTGAAGATGGTGTAGTGTATGCAGCTAGAAGCTTTCAGCTTTCTCCAGGACCTGCAGAATTCCTACTGTATGCTAATGATAAAGAAACTGAGGAACAGTGGCAAGTGGCAGTGAAACTAGCTCTGGAGCCAGAAGATTCAGTGATGGTAAAGCATACTAATACGTCTTTAAAGGTTTGGGAAAACAGGTTTTATCCAGATACACTTTTAAGTTTGTGGGTAACAAAATGCATAAATAATGGTTAAGCTGAAAAATAACATTCCTGAATCTATTTTTTCATCAATCTATACAAGCATAGTTTGTTAAAATACCCAAGTTATTTACATTTGAGGTTTGTGTTTATATAGGGTTCTGCCATTTTTTCACATTCGTATCCAAATATAAATTAAAAGTGGCAATTCCTGTACTTTAAACACTTTGAAAGCATTATAGTATTTACTTAAGCAGTTAAATATAACCACAAAATAAACATTTCTTGGACCCATCAATCAAGTTGATTATGCTAGAACTGCAGATTTACAACTGAAATGGGAAAGTATTTCTACTGGGGATTACTGGCTTTGGTTTCCTGTTCAGTCCTTTGTGTGTTTGTCAGTTATTCATGAGGAGAGTCTCCCTCTTGTGGAAATTGCTGTAATCCAAGATGAAGATCAGCCTGCCCCAACCTAGTCCTCCCCTGGATGCACTAATCATTTTATCCCAGTACTGGCTAAGAATTAACAGTCCACATAACTGGATGGCTCCAGGTTCAAGACAGCTGATCTGCCGAGG
The DNA here is from genome assembly GCF_004798865.1 of Varanus komodoensis. Lineage (NCBI taxonomy): Eukaryota > Metazoa > Chordata > Lepidosauria > Squamata > Varanidae > Varanus > Varanus komodoensis. Next base: position 23,530,675 of record NW_025335438.1, read on the forward strand.
TGTTGTTTAGCCTTCCTGCCAGCAGATCTGAGATACTTTTCCCATTCTGAACAGTCATTTCAGTCATGTTCAAGACAATTCTGTTAAAAGTGATTTTTTTATTGATTCTGCAGAACTTGCTATTCTTGTGTCACATAAAGCAATATGTGATTTTAATTTTAAATAGCTAACAATCTGCTCCAGATCTTAGGAGATTCTAGTACAGAAAACTTTAATGCTAGTACTCTTTGGTGAACAGGTTCCTTGCCTCACTGCACACTGTTTCTTTTCACCAGCACAACTGCAGGTCAAGCCGCATGTTATCTTAATTTTTATTAATGTCTTTATTTTTAATCTCTAGTCAGTGTGTGAAGCCCCAGTTCATATTGGAACCACTATGCTCTGGGAGGTGAGGACAAAACCTCTTCACCCAGCCACTCCTACAGATTCAGAATGGGATAACAGCTTTCATTGGTGCCAGTGCAAACTTCAAAAGAAAAACGGAAAAACCCTTATGAGGGTCAAGGGTTATTTAGGGAACTCAGTGGTTGAAGAGAAAAGCCTTATCTTCTCCTTCAGGTGTGCAGTGCTCCTAATCAGAAATTGAGCTGCACCCATTTACTATGTAGTAGAATGAAAGAAAAGTCTCAGCTGTGTGCTACATAATCACTGTAATGTATACTTTGACCCCATCATTCAAGTGCCCTTGAATCCTCGCCCCTGCACTTGTAAGGTCTACTTCCATTATTGCAGGGCCCCATTTACAGGAAAAGGCCACAGAAGAAATATGTATCAGACAGAGGACTTTGCAATTCTGTGGGTGGTTGTAAGACGTTGGCAAAGCCTCTCCAAGCCCTACATCCTAGGAGATATTGGAATTGGAATATAAAGATATTCCTAGGTTCTAAGACATAGCTGTTATCTTGCTGGACATAGGGTATGAACTATGCTTTGCAAATGGCTTCTGAGCAATGACTGGCATCTAAGCTGAATTAGACTCTCTTTTGTTCTCCCACTAGCATGTAGGACAGCCTATCAAGTGCTTGATAAATTAGTGGTTCACCAGTTGAGCAACTTTGCTCTAAGTTCATTATACTGCAGTTTACCTCACAGACTGTCAAAAGTATCACAGCAAGAAAACCTTAGAGCAGCAGTAGCAGAAGGCTGGGCTTGTGTATGAATAACCATATATACACAGATGCTTGCTGGAGCTTCTTTTTATTTCCAGCTCCTAAACGTGTTTACTCAAAAGTAAGCCTAAGTCAGTTCAGTCATGTTTGCTTCCATCCAAAATCCATTTACTGTTACAATTTTAATATTCTTTGTTAGCCCAATTAAGTTGTTTTGTGTGAAATAGTTAGGATTATTTATGCATAATGACTGGAAACATCTGGTTTCCATGGTGTTAAATGCACATTTTTTCTTCTACAGAACATTTAACTGAAGAGCTGCAATATTGTTTGTGAAAGTTCAAAGAATGTTGGTTTCCTTTGTTTTCTCCATATGCATAAGTGAGCTAACATGATTTCATGCACACAGGCATCAAGAGCTAAAAGCCAGAATGCAGAGAAGAATTGTTGACTCTTTGCAAAGATTAATGCCCACGGTGCAAAGTGGGTCATCTACAGCATCTATCATGGCTGACATAGGTTTAAAATAATTACAACATTAATTCTATGGGATTTAATAGGGTCATAAATATTTGAGACATTCCTTACTACTATGTATTAAACTTCCCTTGGAACTCAAATTATATTTTAGCACACCCAGATCTAAATTTAAAGTACAGTAGCACATTACCTGAACTGTAGTTCCAACTAATGAGAAATATCTAAAGGCATGCTATTAAATTTTGCACAGTATTAACTAGTCTCCAGCTGGAATATAAAGGGTATAAAATAGTTTACAACACTGATGTATTATAAATTGCTTAAAACTCCATCTTCTTTCTACACACATCTTACCAGAAAATAAAGTAGATAATATTTTGGAGGAAAAGAAATGTGTTGCATATAATGCATTATTTCATGTAATTTTTTAAATGTTGTATGAAATGCTTTGTACAACATCTTCTAAACTGTTGTGTTCAAGAGCGTAGATAATTTTTCATTTGTGTTGATCTTGTTCAACATTAGCACTAATTTATGCATACTTTCATTTCCAATAATGGAAAGGAGCGAAAGCAAATGGAAGACATTGTATTTCCAAGATGGCAAAATAAGTACGGTGGACATTTACAGAGGCAGAAGCGAGACTGGGTCATCCCTCCAATCAACTTGCCGGAAAACTCCAGAGGGCCTTTTCCTCAGGAATTAGTTAGGGTAAGATGAGAAGACTGGAAAATGAGTTTCTGTTTGGAAATGGTTCTGTTCAGTGAAAAAAAGACTTTAAAAGATTTGTAAAGTTTTAATATTTTATTTCCAACATTTATTTGGTGTTCCACATCCACACACATTTTACGGCGAATTACTTGTTCTGCTTGCAGAGCAAAATTTGAAAGTCAGGTTGTTCGAAATTAACTTTGGAAATGTTTTGGGGATGATCATCCCCCAAATCCATTAAAATTACACCTCATAACAGTAGGAGGAACACAGGAAGTATGTGAATAGAGATAGAAATGGAATATCAAAGAAGCAGAAATAATGAAAGGTATCTTAATGCATTCAAGTATAGTTCATTGATCTGGGCCCAGATTTTTAAATTAATATTTAAATTATTATTTTATGAAAGAATAATAGTAAAATGTGAGAGATGGTTATGTAATACATTTTCAAAAGACCATTACCACAGATCACCAAAAATGGTTGTTGTCACATTTAGTTTATATTTGCAATAATGAGAGTAGCCAAAGAGCCTAAAATGTCTGCAAGTCATGACTAAATCAAATTAAATTTACTTACATGACTATGGGGAAAAACTTGAAAATACAAGTACAAGATAGTTTACAGTCTATAACAAATCTTATGTGCTACCAGTCCTGATAACCGTGACCCATTGGGCCTGTTTTAGCCAAACAAGAATAGTTCTATCAGTAAGGGCCAACCAACGTGAAACGAGCTCTGTGGCAGTACAGTGCCCTTACCCAAAAGCAAGAGTCTATACACACACCAGATAATCCTCTTTTCTCAGGAAGCCTCCTAAAACCAGTTTGGTCTTGGTTACTTACTAAGGTCTCTGCTAGAATGTGATGGACATGGCTTGTGTCTTAGTTACCTGTTAAGGCCTCTCCAAGAAAGCTTGGGGATCTATGTTGTTTCTTAACAGACAATTAAGCAGCCAGTAATCCTGGCAAGTGTCTTCTTTTGGTCTTTAGGGTACAAATTGTCAACTGTACACTAGCCTCTGGCTGTGGACATAGGCAGGTTTCCTTCTGCACATATTTTCCCGAGTGTGACACAAGTGTGATACAGATGCTTTCATGCCAGTGTTGACCTCAGGAACAAAGAGGAGAAGCTGTATTCTTCAAAGCAACACATACTTCTGACATCATCAGTCTAAAAGATTTGTGCTCTCCTTAATATTTTTTGAAGCTTAGTTGCCATGCAGCATCCCCACTTCCAGCACCATTCACCATGAATTAAATGGCATTCTGTGGGCACTAAATACTGCATAATTGCTTTCATTTTTATTTGTCAGCCAAGATTTACTTTGAGAGTTTTGTGTTTCCTCTGCAGTAGTTGATAATATTGCAACCACATCTGTGGCTGCAGTATCTTAAGGCATTATTCTCAGAGAAATACAAAAGCATTTGCTTGGATCTGAAAGTAAGCAAGGAAGAAACTTATTTTTAACATATGTGATTTTAAATGACATTTTCCTTACACATGTCTTGTTTATTGCCAGAGTGTAAAATAAAGCTGTTAAGGGTGAAGATACTATTTTTTTTAACAATAGTCAGGTACATCATGTTCAGAAATACCAGAAATGTGATAAGAAAAGGCTTTTCAATTTCCTCAGTGAAATTACTTCCCCAACCCCAACCCCTTTTTTAATTGAAGAAACACAGCACTGAAAACCCATTCAGGTTTTTTTTAGACTTTTTTCTGTACTGAGAGTGGAGGTAAATGTAATGATTTATCATTTAAAAAGCTGACAGATGGGGTTAGTGAGCCAAATTGGGAAATACAGTGCTTAATTCCTTTTTGAACTTATTTTATACTAGGCAGAAATGTGAGACTTGTGCATAATGTTTGTTGCTCTGTACTGAAATGCTTTTTTTCTTGACTTCAGAGTATCTCAGACAGACTAGGAAAAAAACCTGGAAAATATAAGTAATTATAGCACTGTTGTTAAACCACCTGTCTAGTGTGCTTACGTGTGTTAGCACCACAGTAGTTATTAGGGGTGGTAAGAAGATCTGTGGTGCATGGGACAGTGCTACATGACTTGATTGTTCTAATACCACACACTGCAGGGACTCAATACCCCTAGGAAATTACGGGGCCAGCCTGGAGAGAAGTGGGGCTGGCTGTTCAGAGAATGTAATGACTAACTAGGAAAAGGAGCAGACTTGCAATCTGATGGTTTCAGTAGGTGGCCGCTCTACTGACTGGACTCTGCAGAGAAGTGTGTTGCATGCTTTAGATGTTGGAAGATTAGACTTATCATCCTCCACATAATCAGAAAAGCCGTCGTGCATGTATAGACAAGTAAATGATCATCAGTCCAGGCCTAATGGCAATGCCATAGATAGCTCACAGACCCATACACTTAGATGAATACTAACATCACATGAGAAATTGCATCTTAACTGGTTAATATATGAGTTAAGTAATGTTTAAGAACCATGTATATGGAACATTCAGCTTCCTTGTTTGATGTGGGAAGCTATCCAGTCACCCTGCTACTAGATACCATGTTTCCAATAGCATACTAACATAATGTATCTGTGATACTATGTAGCTTTTTTCCTTCACCAGTACCTAGTTGTACAGCTACATTGTTTATCACAGAGCACAAGTGTTTAAAGCTACCCCAAATGTGCCTGAGGCTGCCTTTTGCTGTAATGTTATTGGGCTGCTAAATGTTGGATGTAGAATCAGACTAGCTATCTCTAGTTCAGTCAAACCAAATCTAGCCAATAGGGTGACATTTGATAAGTCTGTGTTGGGTCTGCAGTTTCACCAAAGAAGTCGGGTTTTCCACTACAGTAGTGGCCAAGTGCAGATCAGTTGAACAAGGAAAAAACCTTGCTTGGACTGGCTTTTGCAATGTGTAATTAACTAGGTTAGAATCAACAAGGTTGGGGGATTGTATGCTTTTCAGCAGCTAGCACTTCTGATTGCTTGCCTGTTTAACAAACTGTCATCTTCTTGGTACATAGATCAGATCAGATCGTGACAAAAGCCTTTCCCTGCGATACAGCGTTACTGGGCCTGGGGCTGATCAGCCCCCAACAGGCATTTTTATCATCAATCCCATCTCAGGTCAGCTGTCAGTGACAAAACCATTAGATCGGGAACAAATAGCTTCTTTTCACGTAAGTTCTTAATAAATTTAAACTTTATTTTAAAATCAAAGTTCTTAACAAATGTTTTGACTTGGTAGGTTATTTCTGATCCAGTTTTTTTTTAAACGATTGCATTTAAAGTGTTTGCACTGGATTTTAATTTTCACCTATTGTTCCTTTTTCCGCACAGTAGCAAGAGTTGCTGGCATAATGAGCAAGTTTGGTTTAATGGGTTAGGCAAAAAATAACAGAAAGCAAGAACATGGTTCTGTGTGTGTTCAGGTTTCACAGTTTGGTTATAATTCTATCACAATAAGAATTTAGCATAACTGTATTAGTAATAGAATTATCTGGAAATAAAATTGTGAAAATTGCCTTTCCTAAAAAAAAAAAAAAAAAAAGACCCACCATCGACAGTGCTACAAATTAAAATAAAGGGGCCTGATGAATATCATAACATACAGTTGAACAAGATTAGGGACTTGTGGTCCTCCATATGTTTCAGCGTATAATTCTCATCATGTTTCATCATTGGCCATCCTGACTAGGGTTAATGGCAAAACGGGTAAAGGGCCATAAGATGCCCATCCCTGCAGTACAGGAATGGAGATGATGACAGATACATGGACAAGCTGATTCTTCATTCATTAATTCATCATATTCAGAGAGGAGTCAGAGCAAAGCAAGATTTTGTGAATACAAAATCTCTTATTTTTTAATGTTAAGGTTTTAGGAATATGCAAATGCACCTGCTTGTGGACCATCTGGTACAGCATCCTGTTTCCCCCAGTGACCAACAAGATTCATTTGTAACAACCACAGGCAAAGAATGAAGTCAGTAATCTTTCCCTGCTCTTGTTCCACAATAACTGGCAATCAGTGGCATCCGCCTATGAACCTTGAGGTTCAATAGACGCATGATGAATAGTAGCCAGGGACAGACCTATCTTCCATGAATTTGTCTACTCCTGCCCCAATTAGTGGCCATCATCAATATCTTGTGGCAGCAAATGTCAAGAATTAATTATGCACCATGTATATCTCCTGCAAATGAGTTTCATTGTATCCCATGACTTTCTAGTATTATAAAAAAGGGAAGGGAAAAGTTAGCTCCATTCACTTTCTTCACACAATATACTTTTGCCATGCACTCCACTAGTCAGTTTTTGTCTAAATTTTTAAAATATTATGAATAAACACAATTTTGTTTATTCTGCATTAATGGCTTGTTCTGCTTTCTTTAAGCACTGGGGGGTTCAGTTCTTGGTGGGCTCCCTCATTTGGTGGTTTAGTACAGAATTCTTTTAAAAGCTGTCTTCACTTGTTCTGAAATGCCCACAAAAGGGTAACAAAAGAAGATGCTGAAATAAATCAACTTAATGGAGTTCCATTTAAAAAGTCCTGTCAGCAACACTAATTACTGTGCTTGATGACATGTTTTGCAAGTTTTCTCAATTCCTAATGACTTTTGCAGCTGAGGGCACATGCTGTGGATGTAAATGGAAACCAGGTGGAAAATCCCATTGACATTGTTATTAATGTCATTGATATGAATGACAATAGACCCGAGTTCTTACACCAGGTTTGGAATGGGACAGTCCCTGAAGGATCAAAGCCAGGTAAATAACTGAACAGTTTGTAACAGTAATTCATTTTATTTGTCAAAAGGTCAAAACATATTTTTTAAAAATTTCATCCAAATGGTTATAATGAATCACACTATAAAATTTTAAGGGCCAGAGATAGTGATGGGCGGGGCCAGAGCCAAAAGTGGGGAGTCACTACTTTTCTCTCCCTCCCACTTCCTTTCCATGCAAGGGATTCTTGCCAAATGATCTAAAGTGATAGCATGCATTGAGAAGTTGAAATTAGGTCTCCACCCTTGCTTAAAGCTTCATGGCCAAAAATATGCTCAAATGCACGATACAGTTTTATTAGCAAGGGATTAAAATTTTGATTAGTAATAAACTTGTAAATCCAGAATGAATGGAAATCATAAATACATCTAAACACATTTTGGACTTTTATAGTAAATTCCTGATTAGCCAATGTTTGTGGGAAGCTACATTGCTGTACATTTTACTTAGGTGAAAGTAAAACAAACTTAAAAGGGTAGAGTACCTTTTTATTTCCGAAAGAGATGGATTAAATGAGAGATACTGATCCAATGAGTTATGCTGATTTTAATGGTCTTGAAGGACCTTAAGTTTCGGTCTGTCATTTATGATATTTGTGTTGTTTATGTTCATATTTTCAGGCAGGCATGTTTCATTTCCTATCCAGCCTTCCTCAATTTTGAGCATGCTGCAGTTTGTTTCCATGCCTGTAATAGGAGATTCCTCTCTTTTTTAGTTTCCCATTGCAGCCTACTGACATGGCCTTTCAAGGGGGTTGCAGAAAACAATGCACCACTATTACAAACCATACCCCTCATTGCTTTAAAAGTCTCCTTTGTAAAAGCAGCTACCTGGTAACCAGAAATGCCTTTTATGTAGCTTCCATGTAGCTTGAAGGGTCTGATCATGCCTCATCTTGGAAGCTAAGCAGGGTCAGGCCTGGTTGGAATCTGGATGGGGGACTTCAGTGTTGTGAACCACCCAGAGAGCTTCAGCTGAGCTTTGGCTATGGGTGGTATAGAAATATAATTAATAATAATAATGTGTGCAGGCCTGTATACTAAACTGAAAAGCATTATCTTTCTCCAAAATCTGTGCACCCAGCTTTGGAAATTAACACTTGCTTTTGCACAATTTATTAAGGGCAATAGCTATATGAATGTAAGAGTTTACATCTTTAGAATGCTGTAGAGCTGAAAAGCCTGATTGCCAAGATAATGTTTTGAACAATAAATGAATTTGTGTATTTTACAAAGCCAAATTTTTTTTCTTCTGCTATGCTTCATTATTCATGGATCGTGGGGGAAAGCATGTGGTTTGAGAGAGAGAAGGAATGTGAAACGTTTTGTCAGAGGAAATAAATGTTTAGGCCAAGTTTGGAGCCTCTGAATGACCTTCTGTAATCTGAGCAAACTGTTTATTTAACCCTGAGGATTATTTGTTCTTTTATAAGGGACCTATGTAATGACTGTCACTGCAATTGATGCTGACGACCCGAATGTACAGAATGGAATGCTAAGATATAGAATCTTGTCACAAGCCCCAAGCACCCCTTCCCCAAACATGTTTACAATCAACAATGAAACTGGTGATATTATCACAGTTGCTGCTGGACTTGACAGAGAGGTAAGGCAGAACTTACTGTACAAATTTTTAGATATTTGATTCATATATAGGAATACTGTTATATGCCTGTGAAGATATATGGACAGGTGATCTCTGTAAAGGTGTTACTTTAGCTTGGCTTGCTAGAGTTGAAAGCAAGTTGAGTGTTCCAGCTATTTTCAGTGCTTGTGGTTCCTTCTGTGTGACCTTTCTCAGATTTTCTGGATCAATAAGGGAGTATATATTTCCTTCTACATTTTATTAACTTCATTTCAGTTATTAAATATGAAAGTAGTTTACTGTTAGCAATTCTACTGTACCAGTTTGTTTGCTCATTTCTTCATTTTATTAATAAAATAATATTATTCTGAGAAAAGGTACTGGTTTGATTTTGATGCCTTGACACAATACCAGTAAAGGATTATCTGCAATAAATATGTGCCTTTGAATCTGTTTGCTTAGAATGGGTACAGGGAAGATGATTTGGAATTTGCAGGCATTAGTGTGTCCCTGGATACCTTCTTGGTGTTTGCCAAAGTGCTCGACCTCTACCATGATGAGGTTGTCCGTGTAGCAGATTGCTTACTAGCAATTGGGATTGTTTCAAAGCAAAGCACGCCACGTGCTGCTATCTTCATTTCTCATGTCCCTGAGTTTGACTTATGCTTTATCACCAGTCTTTGAGCATGTCTCTTGTCTTTCTACCCATATCTCTTCTGACAGCCATTATGTGGTTGTGCCCAGAACAGTTTCTTCTGTTGCCAAATGTGGCTATGGACTTGTCCATGCTTTAGAAGGTGCTTTTGTTTCTTGTGGATAGAAGAGGATGTTTAAAAAAATGCTTAATTATCAGTGCACTCTTTGGGTTTGATTTAGATTTTTGTGATATTTACAGCAAACTCACTGAAATCAATGGAAATGAGTTTTATTTCAGTAGGTCTGCTCTAAACATGACAAAACCTGGATTTTTAAAAAGTGCTTATTTAGGTTTTTCTGCCTTCTGCATTTTTTTGCCACACATGAGCTATAAAAGAAATATTAAGCCACTACTAGCTCAATCCGGAACTCTCCCGGTATGGCTAGTTTGGAATCAGTTTTGCAGCAGAGATGGAATATGTGTATAGAGTGCAGTTGACCTATAAAATCAGAATTACATGGTATTGAGTTTGGGTTCAGAATTGGCCTTTTAATGGAATGACTGAGAACAGAGTTAGCATCTCACTGCTTTCTCTGAGGTTTGAGAACTAACATTTCTATGCGTTAGATGTTGAGTGATGTGGACGTAGATTCACAAAATATCATAAAAGTATCTACTTTTGCCCATGCTTAAAATCTGATGGCTTGCCATATTTGGTGTTCTCTAAAGAAATTACCTGAGATCCAGCAAGTTTTTTAATTCTTTTTGCAGCATGGCTAGGTTCATTATATGGTTCTTTTACTGCTGAAGCAGAAATGGTATTAAATATATGCTCTGACTTTTGCTTGTTTGTTTTTATTTTAGCAGTAGCAGCTAAGACAAGCAAAATCAGGACTGTGGCTTTTGGTGAGGAGAGTTTAACCCTTTCTCCCCCAAACAACCAGAAGCTTTTAGTCCCAGGTGGGAAACTTTCATTGGCACCAGTGAAAACTTCCTTCCTGGGCAAACAGCAGCTGTAAGGGGCAGTTTTGGACAAGATAGTTATATGAGGAGCAAGGCTTAAGCTCCATGAACACTGTTGTCCCAATCATGATTAACACCACCCAGATCTATTATAGTAAAATAGTTCACGTCACCTCTCTTCTGACCCTTAATCTGTATTTTTACTTTCGCAGTATGCCTTTTAACCCTAACTTCCTGCTACTTGTAGAATACATAAATGCTAAGTCTCTTTGACCCACAGTCATGCATATAAATTACTGCTTTAAGTCCAATAAAACCAATGGAACATAAAAGTACCAGCGATTTATCCCTTTTTCTGGTTCCCTGTACCAGTTTCTGAACTTTTGCGCACATCATACCAAGATTTATTTTATTCTGAATCTTTTCCAGTGTATCCATACAATAGATGCCTTAAAGAATAGGAATAATCAACCTAAGATTTATAAGTGAAAATAATTGTTCATGCAAAAAATGCCTTTGTTCAGGTAGAGAACAAGGTCAATTTATCTTATGTCACATTGACAAATTTAAAAAATCAGAACACTGTTCTAACAAGAACTAGGGTTTGAATAGTAGGAGGGAAGTAGGGCAAATAGCTGTTTCTCAAGGAAAGGAATTGTCTCAGAATATATTTATTTTCACAAAAATCTCTTTAGCTTCTTCAGTTAAAGCACTTAAGGCAGGAACATTTCAGAGGAATAACAAAATATCTCTACTAGTTTCCTTCTTGGAAGATAATGTGAGTTTTCTGCATTAATATCACTTCTCCAATCTAAGAAGTAGTAAAAGTGCTAAATTTCAAATTACACAGGGTGAGGAAAATAATATTTACTTATATCCGCAGCAGACAATTTCAGCAAAACCAGACAAAGTACTAAGGTGTCTAAAGTAAATACTTTACACAAATGAACTTTTTAATGGTTAAAGAAAAGTCTGATCCCTTAACTGAGAGAATTCCAGCAATTCCTTTTCTTGGGGAGGAGGGAGAGCTTCTGATCTTGGATTAATTCCAACAGTGCATTAAGAATACACATTCGTCATTCCAGAGGGTGTTTTTTAACAAAACAAAAAGCAACCGAAGCTGGCAGTGCTATTGACCAAGGAGGACTATCTCATTCCTAATGTTTAACATTCAGGGAAATTATTTGGGTGTGAGTCTTCTCTTCCAGTAACTAAGTTTCCATTAGCCCTGCCTACACCAGTTTCCATAGTGATATTGAGAAGTTGCTGCTGTCGTTGCTCTTCAGCTCCCCCACAACAAAGCCTTGGCAGTTGGAATCGTTTGGCCAAGAATGTACCCTGTCATACTTGGCTCTAATGAACCATCTTTTAAAAATATCATCCCGGATTTAGTTTGAAGTGCTGTTCTGTATTTGTGTTTTTAAAGGGTAGTCCAAATTCATTTTTTTAACTGTGCTCCTGTGACAGTAAGAAGGTGATGAATGCTTGCTATTCAAGGTGCTGCTGGATGCAATTTTCTCCAATTATGAGCCACCCAAAACAAAAATTCTTGCAGTTTGGTGTAGTTTGATGCAATCCATTGTTGCAAATCAGGTGCTCATCAGTTCAAGTGATGCTAACAAGAATGAGCAGCATGATAAGCTCATTGCATGGCAAAGCACAATTTATTGAACACCTGCTGTCCTCTCGGAGCAGTAGCTCTGCCTGTAACTCCTGTTGGTGTTATTTTGTGTTTTTAGAAAGTACAACAGTATACATTAATAATTCAAGCAACAGACATGGAAGGAAATCCAACATATGGTCTTTCAAACACAGCAACTGCCGTCATCACAGTGACAGATGTCAATGACAATCCTCCAGAGTTCACTGCCATGATTGTAAGTCAACAGTAAAGAAAGGGGATCAAGTATTTGAATAGCCCTTACTTAAGAAAGATTTTTGCTGATGCTTCCAAATGAATGTAATACGTTTGCAATTTATTGGATCACCCCATGGATTTCAGTGATTCAGCTAAGGCCAAATGTGCCTGTTGAAGAACACTAACATTAGCTGAAATCACCTCATTTAGCTGAAGAACAAACCCACAATTTTTTCCTCTCTTTGGCTTGAGATGATAGCTGTGGTTCAGTAGAAGCAGACTACCAAGTTGTTCCCCTGTACTGAAGAAGCAGATTCATTTATTCATACAAATGGATAATTGCATGGATCAGAGTGAATGAAGCTGGGACTCAGGGACCCTCAGCTTTTCTGATGATGTTAATGATTGTACAGTACTGCTATGCCCAGTGCATAATATTGTGTACCTTATGCTTTCAGTTCTATGGTGAAGTCCCTGAAAATAGAGTGGATGTTATAGTTGCTAATCTGACTGTGACTGATAAGGATCAGCCACACACTCCTGCCTGGAATGCAATGTACCGAATGACTAGTGGTGATCCCACAGGCCGGTTTACCATTCTCACTGATCCAAACAGCAATGATGGATTGGTAACTGTTGTGAAGGTAAGTGACACAATGTGCCAAATGAAGCAAAACCTTATAAATAGTAGGACAGTGAAATTTAACATACTGTTAAATTTGAGAGGCAGATTAGGAATAGATATTAAAATATGTATATCCTTCCTCTTTTGAAAGAGTGACATTCATCCTTTGAAGGCTTCTGTACATTTACTTGTAGTGCCATTCTAGATTCTGCATTTTTACGAATGTGTCTAAAGGATCAGGTTATCCATTTCTTCTTTCTGGAGTCCAAAACTTTTTAAGCTGCTCCAGTACCCCACCCTCATCACAGAAATTCCTATAAGTGATGGTCATCATTATTTATATCACTTAAGTGATATAAGTATCACTTAATATAGCACTTAAATAAACATGGTCTTACTTTAGTTTGAATGGAAACTTAGAGAACGTTTTGGAGTTCTGTTGCTAAATAGCATTTTCAGACAGAGTTCTGTACATCTTAAAGCTTCTATACTCCTTAATTTAGCCTAAGTCCAAATAAAGATATTCATTCATTTATTACATTTATATACCACCAACAGCCTGAGCTCTCTGGGCAGTTCACAATATGATAAAATGTAATAGAATCTTAAATACCAGAAAGTTAAAATAGTTTGAAATACGTGACCCAACAAAAAACTAATATTTTAAAAAGCCCTGGCATATGCTATTAAATGGCTGGGAATGTTTTAACATGGTTCTGTAAAGATGGCAGTGTTGGTGTCAGGCAGACTCCACTGGGAAGAAGATTCCACAATCTTGTTTTGTTTGTTTTATATCTCCTGGTCAGAAAGGTATTTACCTCCTATGCAAAAGAAGTCTAATCTGACCTATTTAAGATTAAATACACCCCTTTCCAAAGTTATGGGGCAGGTTCACATGGCACAGCAGCCGTACTAGGAATTCTGCCCATATACTGTATGCAAAATTCCCTGTCCCCTGCAGACCATCAGGCATGACAGGAGGTTGTTGCTCTTCCTCCCCTCCCTCAGTCCTCCTGCAATATCCCAGGTCACACAACAGGAGCCTTGAGATGTCCTGCATCTCTGAAGGGAACAGGGTCACAGCAGCTGAAAGTTGACACCTTTAACTGCTGTCATATACTTCCCCACCCCATACAGCTTGACCATGACCTGTTACCATTCAACAAGCAATAGACTAATTAGGGTGTTTAAAAGCCACCTCCCAAGAAGAGTGCCAAGTTTGGACAACAGTATTTCCTGAGCGGGTTCATTTCCTCTGTAAAGTGAATGTTGGCAGGAGCTCAAGCAACCAGCTACAGGAAGCCTGTTTGCATATGCCATTTGCTCCTAAAATTATGGTTACCAAGTTAAATATGATTGAGGCATGCCCAGATTTAAACTAACAGGTCTGCCATTGTCTCATGGGTCCTTAGTTGGAAACATGTGATTAAAAGGCTACATCCTAATCCTCGATTACAGCTTTTGCATGTTTACAGATACACCTCAGGCACTAGTTTGGGTGTTTTTGTGGTTGATGCAAATCTTGCATGTCCTGGGAATAACAGCCTGAGAGGTCATCTTCCTGAATTTATTTATTTATTTAAAGCTTTTCTAACCTGTCCAGGTGGGTTACAATAAAAGAACAAATAAAATAAAGCAAAATAATCCTTTGAATTGCCTTTCACTTAAAACAAATTACAACATGGAATCTGTTGCTCATGCCAGCCTTTTAGTAATTAGAAATAAGTGAGATATTATGGACCTCTTTACAATATTCCATACCTTCACTGTATATAAAGTTCAAAGGTACCAAAATAATAATACAAAACAAGCCTTTTGTTTCAGTGGAAGGTGAACTATGCCTCTGTGATAGACACTAGCATTCCACATATTTCTAGACTCTGTGGCTGCAGACTTCCAAAGGTAGCAATTGTATTAGGTTCTGCCTCTAGGAAGCACATGATTGTGTGCTTTGTATGCATGCACAAATGTTCCACTCATGGTTGCAAACTAGAATATTCTGAAATGGAAAACAAAACAGAGATGCTGAAATTAAACCAAATCTCTATAAAGAGAAGCAAATTAAGGCCTCAAGAGTATAATCTGCTTGAAGCTGCTCAGTTTGTTTCAAATTAAATTCTTTATTTTAAAACTGTCAGAATAAAGCAAAAAGGTAAAACTATATAAATAAATTAAATTTGCAGTAAACTCCCCAGAGAAGCAGTAAGCCCTTATTAGCTCTAATCCAGTTTAATGATTCCTGAAGGAGTTGCATTGTATTTGGTAAGCAGTCCTTCAATAGTCTCTGATTTTAGCAGAATAAGCAGTGTAGTGTGGAAACATATTTTCAGCAGTTCTTCGGCTCAAGCACTGCTATCTAGTCACAGTCTAAAAGAAATGCTATAGAAATTTGCCCTTTCCTGGTGCAAACTACAGTAAACAAAATGGAGAAGGAAAATTGGAGATGATTTCCATAGTCAGGGCTGTTCCCAAGAAGCAAGGGGTCATTCAGACATCATCCTATACTTGAAGGTAGAAGCTGCAGTGTTCAGCTTGGAGGCCAGGAAATGTATTTGGAGGAAAGCAGCATCCAGTTCCCATAGAGTGGCACTTGTGTCTTGATATTAGGCCCCCAAGTTTCTAGTCAATGTTCCCAAATAAAACTTCGTTACTCCTAGGTGGCATACATACTGCCTGAAAGCAAGAACAAAGTTTCTTACAGAAAAGACCCTACCTGGTTCCATTTTTTAACTTGCTATTGGTGATCAAGTAAGTAATATTTACAACACCACTTTCACTGCTCCAATAGCACTATCTCCCAAGCATATGGGCAGGCAGAGATCACTGTGGAACAGTGCATCCTGCAAATCTAGGTTGAAACAATCCCTCATATCCCATTCTGAAGCATCTTTAGTCTTGCATGAATTGTAACAGTGATTCCCCAGTGGTTAGTATTTTTCTTATTTATGTTATTTTGTCCCAGAAACTTCTACTGTATCTTTTGGCCCTGAAAAAACAGCCTCTAGATTAACAGACAGAATTGCAATAACAGTAGCAACAACAAAAACACCCAAACAATCACACACAGCCTTTCAGTGGGTAATTAAACAAGCAGGAAGAGGGGAGCACAAAACAACTAAACCAATTTCTAAACACAACATCGGAGTTAAAAATTGAAACAGAGTTTTAGAAACAAGAAAAATTGTTTTATTCATTTATTTATTAGATTTATATCCCACTTTTTTCTTACAAACTCAGAGTGGCTTACATCATTCTGTTCCTCCTGCTCTGAATCTTATCCCCACAGCAACACTGTGAGGTAGGTTGGGCTGAGAGTCTGTGACTGGCCCAAGTCACCCAGTTGGCTCCATGGCTTAGTGGGGACTGAAACTCAGGTTGCCTGAGTCTCAGTCATGTGTTCTTAACCAAGACGCTAGCTCTAAAACTCTGTTAGACACCCTTCTAAGACACAAGGGAGGGGGCTAACTTGAACCTCTTTGTGGAGTTGTCAACAAATGCCTATTGTACACCCACCCACTATCCCTCCAAAGACAGCGGAACACTCACATTTTGAATGCAATGTTTAAGGAGATTCATAGAAAAGAAAGCAAATCTTCAGTCCCACTCTCTATAGTTAATAATGGTTACTTTGGATTAAGCCAGAAGATGAATTGGAAGCTGGTGCCAATGAAATCTGTGTGATAAGTTTTGAAAATCAGATGCCCGTGATGACTCTGGTCAATACATCTTGATGGTTCCAGGCAGACCCATGTAGAACATGTTGCAGAAGTACAGTCTGGATGTGATCAGGGTATGAAGGGCATCACCTTAATGTGAAGCATGTCCATCTTCTTTATTTCTCTACATTCTCTTGAGGTTTTAATAACAGCACTCTACCTAAATCAAAGATATTTGTGTCTTGGCCACAGAGTGTTTTTAGTCATGATCTTAAAATGTGCCGTGAGCTCAGTTGGGTTGGTCTTCTTATTTGGAAGGTTGCTGAGCATGTGTGGACCCATATTGAGGACAAAACACATGGAGGAGAGGGAACATAATGGTTTTAGATGCCAAGGTAAATGGATGTAGACAAGAGTGACCAAATTGGCCAGGGAGGGTGGCATCCCCATAAGAAGGTACAGTGGAAGTGGTTGTTAACATTCAAGTGGTAAACTGGTGCCCATTGCACACAGCTATTCCTTTCAGTTATAATTACATAGCAATTACTTCAAGAAGCTGTAAATATTTTTCCCTTTTACATTAGAAATAAATGGGTCTATCCCAGCATCTCTGATATATGAGCAGTGCTGTGTGCTTGAAATGTTGAAAAATTCTGTAGCCCATGACTAATGCAACTATTAACAGATTTCTCATTTTGTTTTTGCCAGCCTATTGATTTTGAGACCAATAGGTTGTTTGTACTGATAGTAGCTGCAGAAAACCAAGTGCCTTTGGCAAAAGGAATTCAGCATCCGCCTCAATCAACAGCAACTGTATCCATTACAGTTATTGATGTGAACGAGAGCCCAATTTTTGTCCCAGCCACAAAGCCTGTGCGACAGGAGGAAGGGCTGCCTGCTGGTAATGTCTTAACAACTTTCACTGCTCAGGACCCAGATCGTTACATGCAGCTGACTACTCTAAGGTATGTTAGGGCATATATCTGCCTTATACTTCTGCTTGAGAACCTCTAATGGTTCCCTCCTTTGGTTCTTGGGCAACTTAAAGCAGAATTCAAGTAGCTAGAAACAACTGTCCGGCCCCTCCATAGATTCGAGATGAGGAATGGTATAGCCTGATCCTTTGAGTACTCAGAATTGTGTCATCTTTACTGGCTTACTGAAGGGGTCCCTGCATCAGCTTAGGCCTTAGAGGCATAGCAAACCTCAAAATGGATCTCCTTCAAATAGTTGCAGCTTCTTGCTAATTAGTCTGCCTTCTGTTTAAATTATGCTTACATACCTAATATCTGAGTTGATATATTAGGTTAGATACATGAATGTCCTCATTATCTTCCGCCATGCCTAACAGCTGCTTGGTCTGTTGTACAAGGACACTGGAGTGGATGGTGCCTTCTAGTTATCCCTTCCAGTGGACTTGCCTTTGTGGACACTTCTAGTCTTGCAGAAGGTTAAGGGTAAGGGACCCTCAAACACTTGCATTAGAAAAGTAGGCAGTATGTGTTCACTTGTTATAATTGTAAGAAATATCACTTTAAGCCAGGGGAGGCCAATCTCTAGCCCACAGGTTACTCACCAGTCCCTCACTGCTGGCCTCAATACTTGTGGAAGACGCAGGGAGGAGGAATCTCTGTGTCTTCTCCTAGTCACTGGAGATAACAAGGGGGATCCTTTGGATTCATCAGGGCTTACAGGTTCACAGTAATTGAGCTCAACACTTCCTTGCACTAGAGAAATACCTTAAACAGCAGCATTTTAAATGTTAATACTATTGAATTTTATTTGGCCAGGGCGGCTTATTTTATTCTAATGTATATATTTTAATTGTTATTGTCTTAATTTATTGTTGTGAACCGCCCTGAGGCTTCGGCGAATGGGGCGACATAAAAATGTTTTAATAAATAAAATAAATAAACCAGAACTGAACAAAACCAAAAGCTAGTGTTGTGCTTTAGACAATTGATGGAAGCAGCCCTGGCAAAGAGAAGTGAAGTTGGAATCTGGATAGCATGTAGGGAAGGGTAGTTAACTGTTAATTTGCTTAGACCCAGCATTACAACTGTGTAATTTTAGATCCTAGTCTTTCAGCTTATTCAGCCTCAAATATGTAGTATTGCTAGTACTTCCTGATGGTTTGGACCCCTAGGATATGGAATGGGCTTGTGGTTAAGGCCCCATCAGTGGTGGTTAAGGAAGTGGTTAAGGCCCCATCAGTGAGGGTGCTGAAGGAAAGATCGGACAACCGCATGTTGGGGATTACATGAGCAGAGCCAGCTAGAGCCAGGGGTCAGACTAGATTGTCCAAGAGGCCCCTTCTGACTTGCTTTGTTTCTATGTTTGTATGTAAAGCACAGTGTATGTGATGTGCAGTCGCATACAACCAGATACATAGAAATGGTCTCATAAAAGCATGTATTCTAGTAATCCATGAGCCCTAATTTTCAGGCAGTGATACATCATTTATGCAAAATAGTTATGTAATGCTTTCATGGCAAGGCTTTTGAGCATTCTGCAGTATTTACCTGTAGCAGAATCTTGGACAGAATTTTGGAACTATAGACATATTGAGATTGTATTTTACTTTCTGTGTATGTGTGCTAATGTGTGCTATTTTTATAAACGCATAGTGGAAATAAATGCACTGTTTTATGTGCAGATATTCAAAACTCTCAGATCCTGCAAACTGGCTGAAGATTGATCCCATTAATGGTCAGATAACAACAATTGGTGTTCTAGACAGGGAGTCACCACATGTTAAAAATAACATGTATAATGCTACTTTCCTTGCGTCAGACAATGGTACGTATCTAATATCAAAGGTTTGTCATTTGCCTTTTTGGCATGCATGTTTTTCCCCAGAGATACATGTTCTTGCAACCCTTGAAGGTCCAAATCTCCTGAACTTCCCATGCTACATAAGATGTCACCATTACAAATAACATCCTATCTATCTGGTAGCAATGTGAATGGCCTTTTTCCCTCTTGTCTGCATGAGCAGTTGGTGGCTTACCCATTTGCTTTCATTGGTTTCAGCTTAAGGTCTGACAGTTAAGTGGTATTCATGTACTTGTGACCAGGATGAAAACATTTTAAAGACTAAACACTATGTTAAATCGAGCAACCAGATTTGCAAAGGTCTGGGGGGAAATTGTTTTAGGTTCATAGACAAGTAAGCAACAGAATGGCCTGGAATTTACCCAGTCCTTGTCTCTTATTTGAAAAAAAAAGTTAGAGTGAAGCATAATGTGTTCTTAAAAGAGGTCAAGATAGTTTTACTATGCATAATTCTATTCATAAATATTTATTCATGAGCATACTTTGCCACTTGTTCTATTTCTGTATTGATATATTTTTAATAGGGTAACGTCAAATGTTGACAGATGAACATTTTCAGTGCAAAATGGAGGCACTCATTTTTGCAGTGGGTGAAATATTTGGCAAGGTTTCCTCCACCCACCCATTCCCCAACCTAAACCCATTGCCCACCCAAATTCTAACCAGCTTTCAGTTCAGCCCTAATTTAGCATAGCAAATTACTTTGATCTGCCTGTGCAGTCAAAACTAAATATTTGGCCTTAGTTCATATTAACTGGAGCTACACTCACTTTTAATTAGTGTGTGTTTGTGTGTGCTTTAATTACTGCAGTCTCTTTTTAATAGGAAGCGGGCTTACGTTACTTCTTCTTGTCCTTTAAGGAATCCCTCCAATGAGTGGGACTGGCACACTTCAGATATATCTGCTTGACATCAATGATAATGCTCCCCGTGTGGATCCTCAAGAAGCTACAACCTGTGAAACTCTACAGCCCAATGCAACAAACATAACAGCAATAGATGATGACATTGACCCAAATGCTGGACCCTTTGCCTTTGAACTGCCAAATACTCCTCCCAGCATTAAGAGAAACTGGACCATTATTCGTATTAGTGGTAATATGCATATATTTTTAGAACAGGTAGTTTCCATCTAGGGTATATATGTTTTCGTGAATGTGACTGCACAGTGTTGAACTGAATTAAATACAGTACTTGATCAAGGTTTCTCCTCCCTGCAATTTACACCTTCCTTGGTTTTTTAGTTATTTGTACAGTGAGGGATTGTAACATCAGAGGGTCTGACTCAAGGGGTTGGAATCAACATTCTTCAAGTTTTTTACATTGCTCAGTGGGAAGCCTGGGAACATTTCCTTTGTTGTGACAAAAGAGCACCTGCATATAACTTTGATACTGTTCTGATAGCACTCCTAGAACAGACTATTTTCCAGCTTATTTATCAAAATTGTTTTCTCTTCCAGGCGACCGTGCCCAACTAGCTTTAAAGCTCAAGTTCCTTGAAGCCGGAATCTATGATGTTCCAATAATAATAACAGATTCTGGAAATCCTCCTAAATCCAGCACTTCTATTCTAAAAGTGAAGGTTTGCCAGTGTGATTTAAATGGAGACTGTACAGATGCAGACAGGATTGTAGGTGCAGGACTGGGCACAGGTGCCATCATTGCAATTCTTCTCTGCATCATCATATTACTCAGTAAGTCATCACCCATTTTAACAGGGATTTGAGTGTTTCCCTAAAATGCCTATGCAACAGATGTGCATACCCAGGGATGGCCTCTAGCTCTCTGTATGGGTCAGCCACCAGCTGTAAGCTGTTTGGGCACCATGCAGCATGCTGTGGTCACCACTGGCACATTAAAGCTTGTGACTCACTTCTTAAGAGCATATGCTGACATGGACTTTCCTCTTCACCATTTTCCTTCTCATGGACAGCTAGCTTCAGTGTTTGGCAGTTCGCAGCAAGTATGGCAAGGGTACCTAAGTTATTATCTAATGTTCTCCATCACAACAATGATCAACAAGGAAAATAAAGTTAAAGTAATAAACTAATAAGTACATTCTTTACATTAAAATCCTATCACAGCTGCCTCATAGCTTTCCTACTCCAACTGGTGGTTTTTTAAAAAAACTTGGTGAAATAGGAAGAGTTCAACTAAACATTTAAATCCATAAAAGGATTTAGCCAAGAGGCCCCTTTTCAGTTCCAGAACTGTGTTATTGTAGGTGAGAAAGCCATGAACCTGAAAGTCATACACTGAATCTTTGGTAAGTGCCAAATCCTAAGCAGTGTTTCTTGAGAACTGTTTATTGTATTCATTCATTCATTTCATTTCTACACCGCCCAACTCTGTGGGCAGTTCACAACAATTAATCAGATAGGATACAATAAAATACAAATACAATAAAACACAGCATAAAATTCTATTATGCAAATTAAAATCCAGCTAAAATCCATTATACATAAATTTAAAATGGTTTAACATAGCATCTAAACATTTTAAGTAAAAACTAGACCTAATTAAAGCAGCAGACATAACCCATCATCTGTGCATCAGATATTCATCTAGCCATTAGGACATTATGATTTTTGTCTATATGTAGCAGTTTTCCTTTTTCTGTTCTTGTGTCTCCAAGAAGCTAAAAGGGGGAAATAATGACCAAACCAGAATTAATATTTAGTGTTGTGATGTCATGCATCTTTTACAACAAATAGTAATCCAAGCTAAAACGCTCTACCTTTGTTCTTCATTCTATCATATAGTTCTAGTACTCATGTTTGTGGTTTGGATGAAACGTCGTGATAAGGAACGTCAGGCCAAACAGTTGCTCATTGATCCTGAAGATGATGTAAGAGACAATATCCTGAAGTATGATGAAGAAGGTGGTGGAGAAGAAGACCAGGTGAGAAATACAGAATGTATACTGATAAAACAGCTGACAATTGTGGATAAAATCCAGAAAGATGAAACTTGCGTGTTTTTATGCACTTTTAATAATGTTAAAAAATTCAGGACTACTTTATATATTTTTCCATTTAGCTAATTGGCTTTTATAAGAAGGAAGGGTTTTTTGGGGGAAGGGTGCTAAACAGTAGGGTAAAAGTAATGTAAAGAAATTCTAAAATTTATTGAAAAACCTCTATATAGGCACAAGTGAAAATCACATCTTCTATTTTGCCATGAGTACATATGCTTGCAAGATGCAGCTCAGAGCATCAAAAGAGAAAAGAGGATATTTTTTTCCTCCATAAAGAAAAGGACAGTGCTATTGATTTCTTGCACTAGTTTTTCCTAACCTCCTTGCAAACACTCTTTGATCCTGTTGGAAGCAGGAGGCAGGCATAATCATTAAATAACAATTAAAGTTGGCTGCAGAACACTTGGGAGTACTAAATGGAGATAATAAGTTCATTCCACCTCATATTCTTCACTAGCATAATCACAAGCAAAGGTGCTTGTTTTCGAGAATGGTACAGTGCCATGAAAGCCACATGGGAAGACGGTCACTGGGAGGAATAAATGCATTTTGCCTTCAAATTGAGGCTTTCACCAGCACTTAGCATAATGCATGTGTCGAATGAAAAATCCAAAAATGAGTCACAGCAGTGCAGGAAAGAAGCTTTTTCTTCCGTGGCTTTCTCGTCTATTGAGTCTCTGCAATGAATAACACAACTGTACAAAAAACTGCTAACACTTAATAGATCCCTAATGCATGCTGTTTGCCCTATGACTTTATCAGTTATGTTGCAGGTTCTGGATTCAAAGCAAGTGTTCTGTTTAGCTTTGTAGGGTAGATGAATGAGCCCTATACCCTGGAATATTTCACAGAGTGAGAAACATAGCATTGACAATCTATAGCTTTTCAAAGCCAATCAGATCCTTTAATATATATAGATCAGATTTCCCCTTGAGATTAAAAGTATAAGAAATTGTTGAGTTTTTTTTTTAAGTAAAACACACTTTAATTAAAGCATTTGAGAGGACGCAGTAGCAGAATGACCTGCAAATAATAGTAAGATTTTACAAGGATACAAAGTTTCACCATAGAAAATGCTTGATTGTAAATTAATAAAATGCTGTTATGTTGGTTGAAAGTGAAATGTGGAGCACTGATTCTCAAACCATGTAGTTTGGAGCTTGCTTGCATAACACTGGTTTACTGCTTCCAAGAGGAAGACTCAGCATGAACAAATTGGGACAGCAGTATGTGAGCATCTCTGACATTTGTTCTTGTTTCCAGTTGCCCCAGTTGGCAGGTAACAACAGAATCAGTGGAAGAGTAAATTCCTCATTGAATAATGTCCATAGATTTAAATAAACTACTTAAAGAGATTTTTAGAATTGTAATTTCTTCTTTTGGTTCTCCAAACATTCCGGCAACAACAACAAAATGGAAAGATGCCTTTTTCTTTTATCTTGGTTGTAACTTGTTACAGTGCGCTAAAGAGAATTATTTCTATTTAACATGGTTTAAAGCTCTCCTTGTATAATTTGAATGACAGAGAAAACACTTTTTTCTACATGAATCTTCACACCTACTTTCTCAGAACTGAGCAAGCAGGAAGGTTGGAAGACACTACATATTACAGCATTAAAGAGAAATAAAATCATACACACTTAGAAATCAGACAATCCCTATATCTCTCCTGGCAGAATAAGCTGTTTCTTCAGACCTCCAGATGTGCTGTGTTTTTATAGCTGAACTTAGTCCCAAACTCCATTTTCCCCTGCTTTAAAGCAGATCATTCCTTTAAGATTCATTGAAATTATCTGATATTCTGAGCTGTGTCATGATTCCCTAAAAATGTTTTATAATCAGATCCTATGCATTTTTGCTCAGAAGTAAGTCTCACTGAATTTGTCCTTTAAGTAAGTGTGCATAAGATGTCAGCTTTACTTTCTTTGTTTTTTTTAAACTCTTCATGATCTATGTGAATTCATAATATATTTGAATGGGAGCCATCCATTTCTGTAAATTATCTTCCCATAGAATTGCAAATAATGAAGAAAATGACACCTACAGTGAAATATGAAATACTATATAATATGAAACAACACACAAATGCTTGCGGGGTTTTTTTTTCAGATTTCTTACCTAAAAAAAAACAGAAGAGGTAAATTTATAGAACTGTTACAAAATTTCAGCTGGTTCTTTATGTTTTGTTTTGGGTTTTTTTTTCATATCCTCACAGGGAAGCGAAACTGTGTTTATCTTTTGCTCTTACGGTATTTGGGATCCCCAGTTACACCAAAGGATCTTACTGCTCATTATTTAAAATGTTTTCAGACACATTAATTATTCTGAATCTGTGATTAAGGGCTTCCAAACAAGCCATGGTTTAAAGTTGGATCCTGCCTTGTTTGGAAAGCATTTGTTTTGCGGTTTGGATGGAATGTGAAGCTGTGGTCAAGTGTGGTTTCTCCAGCCGACATGAAGGAACAAGTAAAGCGATAGCTAATGGGCCATGACTTGTTAAGCATAGATTTGATCTTTAGAAGAAGACATGGATATTTACAGTGGCTATCAAAATTCTCTAAAAGCCATTGTGGTTTGAATATGACACAGTGGGCTGTTGTGATTATGTGAACAAACCCAAGTTAACCCATTAAGCCTCAAAGCTTATATGGGGTCTGAGCCTGGGTTGTGCCTGTCCTAATCCAATGTGAGACTCTTACCGGATTTTCAAAACCATCTCACATCAAGATGACATAGTCAGGGCATCTGATTGTTTTCATATTATTTTTAAGCTTAATATTGTATTAAGGTCAGTACAAGACCATATTAAATGTGAATAAACAGACCTTTCTTAATTTATCTGAGCATCCTGTTTATATCCAGGCTCATGTTGAAGTTAGTGAGAGATAGGACACAATTAACATCTCAAATTCGAATCTTTAATCGTTTCAACAGTACCTGCTAAACTCTGTATATACGGATCATCAAAACTAGTGATGTCCTTGGGATATTCCACCGTAAACTTATGGCAGTCAATTAGACACATATTAACCTATTTTGATAAGGATTCTTTTTGTGCTAATATGGTCCACTGGATAACACTCTGGAGCAAAGTGACATAGGTTCATATCCCAATTTCTAGGCCACTTCATGAATAGTGCATTTCCTATATGGTTATTATTTATTCCATTTATGGAATGCGCTCCCCAGGGAGGTCCACCTGGTGCCATCGTTATTTGCTTTTCGGCGCCAGGCTAAGACCTTTTTATTTAAAACTTATTTTATTTGTTAATTTATTTATTTAACTAGGGGTTTTTTTTTTTAGTCAAGAATGCACTGAGGTTTTATTGAGGTTTTATGGTACTGGGAGGTTTATTGTATTGGGGGTTTTAATGTATGGTTGACTTTTTTGATGTTGTGAGCCGCCCCGAGGCTTATTGTGATGGGGCAGCATAGAAATGTTTTAAATAAATAAATAAATAAAATATTTCAAATGTATCTCCCCTGGTACATTTGAAATCATATTTCAGATTTCTTTTACATGATATACAGATTTCTTCTCTTTTGCTATGTCTGTAACTCCAGCTGCAGCAAACAAACATCACCATATATTGATTGAAATCAACAATTAATACACTCTTAACATTGGGAAACCTTTCTAATAGCATTTACACTGTACCATTTGTTATATGGCCTGTTCTGATAAAGGGGGTACCTGCCCTATGAGAAGTGAAGGCGGTGGCACAATCCTAGTCCTTATGCCCCACATTTAACTCTATCCCTTGTCTTTTGCAGCTGAGAAGGATGTAGCAGAGTGCTAAACATCCTGCTTTACTTCCCAGGGTTCAGTTGAAGGAAAAAGAAATATATTTGCATTATCATTTTTTTATGTGCAGTGTTGCTTGAGATCAGCTAATCAGGTGCATTTCAGATAAAATCCTATGCATCCTATGTAGAAAAAAAGACCTACAACTGCAAGTATTCTCTAGCCTGCATGAGTTATAGGACCTCTTTTTAGTCTAAAATGCATAGTATTCCACTATTAATATAGAACATGCAAAGGTAGGTTTTTGAACTATAGTCTGCTGTGACTCATATAGATTCTGAACATATTCTGAACACACTGCCGAGTATTTAATTTTGTTCCACAGCTGAGTTTGATTTATACATAGCAGCTGCAATTTCAAGATATATGGCTACGATCCAGATTTTGAGTTAAACCTATTTAAATAAGTGGGTCTTAAGTTTCTCATGACTGAATCCCCATCGGCTTCAATGAGTGTACTCTAAGGGTAACTAAGTCTGAGTGTTAAATAAATATGTAAGCAAATAACACAATATGAGAGCCAGTGTGGTACAGTGGTTAAGAATGGAAGACTGGGACTCAAGTTCCCACTCAGCCATGGAACCAGCTGGGTGACTTTGGGACAATTACAGACTTTCAGCCCAGCCTATCTCACATAGTTGTTGTTGGGGGATAAGATTCAGAGCAGGAGGACAAGAATGATGTAAGATAAGGAAAAAGATGGGATATAAATCTAATAAAGGAATACATTTTTAATTGAAATGAGTTTTGAACATCACATGGAAAGCCTTGTTGGATCATGTAAGAGTCCATCTAGTTGGGCACTTGTCTTTGAAGGTTGTGGCAGGCCTGGATCCAGATTTAGGCAGAGTGGAGTGACTGCCATAGGCTGCGGATGCTGAAGGGAAGAGACCAGTTGCAAGAACATAACTCTGTGCCCCATTATTCCTACCTATTTGACTATGCATTTAAGGGAGTGCTTTCACCTGGTTGCAAGAGCCTGCTTTGCACTCGTGCTCTTGAAATTATTTGCCTAAGCTTGTTTTTTCTGTTCCATGTGTAGCTACTGGAAGTTAAACAAGAAAACAGGTTCAAAGGAGTGGTGTGTGTGTTTGTGTGTGTGTGTTAAGGATGAAACAAGCACCCTGGAAGCTTTTCTTTGCAGCTATGGTTTTGAAGTTAGTTCCTTTTTACCCTTTTCTTGGGACTCCTTGCTAGACCAAGCATTAGGCCACCTATTGTAAGTGTGGCTCTGCTTTCAGCCAGCTGCCCTGTATTCTGCCTTATCAGACCAATGGGCAGCAGCTGCAACTGCTCTCTTTCTTTCTTCTTTCTCCCTCCTAGTTGTACAGCTAACCTGGACCAATCCATCATGGCCTGGTGAAACTATGCATGAACTGTGTCATTTCAAATTGCATGCAAAATGTCACATATGAGAAAGAAAACAACAGACAGAACAGTCCTAGAGGTCCAGTGGCACAGAATTCTTTATCACCTCTCCAAGTCTGTAGCTACTGCTATGTACAACTTCAAAAGGAGGACTCCAGAATCTGATTGCTTCCTCTGCTCCCTCACAGACGTCATGGAAAAATGCCTTGGAGAACCTCAGAAGGGTC
This sequence comes from Varanus komodoensis, assembly GCF_004798865.1. Taxonomy (NCBI): domain Eukaryota; kingdom Metazoa; phylum Chordata; class Lepidosauria; order Squamata; family Varanidae; genus Varanus; species Varanus komodoensis. Next base: position 23,558,275 of record NW_025335438.1, read on the forward strand.
TGAAAAGCATGTCCCATGAGGGGAGATCAGAGGACAAGGCATGCTGTTTCTTGCTAACCCCACTGCACTACTAGTCTAGATGGTCTAAGAGGTCCATCTAGAGCAAAATGTAGGAAGATGGAATGATGAGAATCTGCAACCCAATAGGGTGCTGATTACTTGGAATCCCCCAAGATGAGATGCTTCCATATAATAAGGGCATAACACATTGTTCATTGCCTTTAGTGTATATGGAACAACTTGTCTCTCACCTGACATGTGAAACAGAGATATGTTTTGATATTCTGCCAGAAAATATTCCCAGAATATCATTCTCCAGCTCAGCCATGAAGTTGTATAGGCCAGGAGAGCTTGACATCTGTTGTTCAGCTATCAGCTCAGTAGGTAGGTAAGCAGCATTGTGATTACTGCTTTACAGGTACATGGTCCAAGGAACAGAGTGAAGTATAATCAGAAGAACAAGCCTGTGATGTTTACAAAACTGTGTTAGACCTAGTTTATAATGGTATTGCTGGCATTTAATCACACTGTATTAATATCATATATTCACTACAGAACATTTGTCTGGGTAAATCACTGTATGAATCCCATCCTGAGCTGAGTGCAAAGTCACACAACTCAGGCACACCACATGACTGTCCATGTGGTAGGACTTACTAAAATATTCTGGAGTCAGGACTTATTATTTTATATTATTATTATTATTATTATTATTATTATTATTATTATTATTATTATTATTGCTACAGTGATTCAGGTTGTTTTCAGTCTTTCACCCTTGCAAGCACAGGAGTTTGTTGTTTCATAATCTTACTGGCCAAGTCTGTTGTTTCGTACTTGTTTATCTATCAGAATGACACTGTCTGGGTTTTCATTTGAATTTGGAAGCATTTGAAAGCAATACTGGCAACTTTTTGCATAGTGTAAATCAGTGCTTCAGTAGGCAAATTGTTTAGTCACAAATGAATGCTACTTCTGAATCGGTTTCACAGTGGGAAATGGATGAGGTGTACCTCAGAGCAGCCAACTGGAATGATGTTGTAAATGGAGACAGGGACTCCATGGAAGCAATAAACACTCTCTTTTACTCTAAATGAGATGCAAGATCATTCAGGAAATGTTCTGAGTCAGTTTTGTGGTTCTCAATATATGTCTTCTTTTATAGGAAAGGGAGCTTTTCCCTGTTCATTGTTAAAATTCGTGAACATTTTGATTGTGTTGCTTACAGGACTATGACTTAAGTCAGCTGCAGCAGCCTGACACTATAGAACCAGATACAATCAAACCTGGTGGAATAAGACGACTTGATGAAAGACCCATCCATGCAGAACCTCAGTATCCGGTCAGATCAGCTGCTCCTCATCCTGGGGACATTGGGGACTTTATTAATGAGGTAAAATGGGAAGAGGAAGGGAAGGAAAAAGAAAGAGATTTAGCAACTATTAGCTGCTATCAATGACGATAATGACTAGCTTTTAGTTATATTTAGTTGCTTATACAATTAAAATTATCTGGAATGATAGATATAAATATGACTTTTTTAAGCACAGAAAAATTTAATTAAAACATTCAAACAGAAAAAATGAAATGCATCAGTTAACTTTTGTGCATTGGTATTAATTACATCCATATATGTTATCAGTCTTAACCACAATATCTCCTAGAGGATTATTCACTGGCTTTAATATAATAAATACTCTAACAAATTGATATTTTAGCTTTAATTCATGCATTAATTCTAATTCATAACAAAAGTTCATTTTTATTTTCTTCACACATTTATGTATATCTCCTTGGAAATTATGATAATATTGAAAAGAAATATGAATAGAAATTAAAACATAAAGCCATAGAGAGGTCATACATATGCTGTGCTCTTCTCAGTTAATTAAATTGTGGTTGCATCTGAATTTTTATTTATGTCACATACTCTAGAAAGAAGATAGGTTGGAAAACCCTTCACCAAATAAAATGACCAGCTGTGTCATAGGGACCTGGATGCCTTCTGTGTGGGGCTGAGCCAGGCAGGGCCCATCACAGAGATTCTGAAGATACTGAAATGACAGTCCTTCATCTGTGCCTCACCTGTTCTCCATTCTCTCCTGACACTCCATGGCCTGCCTTTTCTCTCATCAGAGCTTTTAAACAGCAACCCTGAGTTAACATTGTAGCCAGCTGAAATGTGGTGTCTGAGTTGTTACAACATAGACTGGGACAGTAGCACAGAAGGTCCCAGGTCCCACCCCAGCATCTCCAGTTAAAAAAATATTGGGTAGTAGGTGATGGGCTGGCAGAGGTCTGGCACCGATCCTCCTCGAGGGATCCTGTGGGCAATTGGTTTGCCACCATGGATACAGAGTGCTTGAATTATATGGACTATTGGTCTGACCCAGCATGGTTTTTCTTGCGTCCTTTTGAAAAACCTTTCTCTGTCTCCCATCCTGGAGAGCCACTGCCATTCAGAGTAGACCAGCCATCCACAAACTGTTGTCCTCCAGATGTTTAGACTAGGCCCAATAGTAAGACTGGGAGCTGTCTTCCCAAATCTCTGGAGGACACCAAGTTGGTGAAGGATGGAATAGACAATCCTCAGCTAGTTGTACAAATAATCAGACCAATATAAGGCACCTTTCTATCTGCAGTGCAAAGGTCAAGACCTGATTAGTCAGGTTAAATCAAGTCAATTAAGGCATTAGAGTTAGGAACCCTGTGAATGTGATGGAACTTATTTTTGAGTAAACATGTATAGGATTTTACTGTAAACTGTTACTCCTTTCCAGACTGTAGCTTTGCATTCAAGCATAAAATGTAACACCTTTATACTGCATGTTGAAGGTTATGTTGATTACAGAAAAGTAGAAGAGCGTTTCTTGCAGATAATTCATTTGTTTCATATTTTACCAGTCATATGCTATGAAAAATTAAGTTTCTCAGTGTTCCACTATGAAATTTGGGTAGCAAATTAAACTGTATAGAATATGAAATACACAAGTACCTAGCTTTGTTGTAAATGCCGTTTTTTCAGGCAACTTTAGCCATGGCATCGTGCCTCTGTAAAGCTGCCTTTCAAGGCCTCTTTTCTAGCAAACAGTTTGCACATAAAGTGCAGCCTCTGGAACACTGAATTTTTCATTGCAGTTTTATCCTGTAAAGTCAGTAGCACCAGCAGTTTTATATCATCTGCTGCCAGCAGTGGATGCTGAACTAAGAAAATCTAACTCCCAGCTTGAAAAGACGATTGCTCAGTTCATGCTTGATGTAGATGGTTGACACAAACACTTCCGCAGCCTTAGAAAATATATATTTGTTTACTGAAGCCTTAAAATACCATTCCAGATCCTGGGGCACAAACTAGCCTTACTGAGAGTCAAGGAAGCAGGATTAATATTACAGCTTGCAATTCAGGCCAGCACATATTTATAAAGTTGCTATAATGGTCACTAGAATTCTTTGCAGGTGCTAAATGTTGGGAGGTGGAAGAAACTTGTCAACCTCCATATAAAATACTTGTTTCACAAGCCAATGTGTAAGAGGTATTGGCCTGACAAAGTCTCCCAAATCCCAATGTGCCAAATAGAGTTGCAACTTGTTCAACCTATTTTAGCCATTAGGAAAAAAATACACCAGAACTACCCTTTAATTTTACAACAACAACAACAAAGTGCCAGCTGTTAATAATTAGTTCTGTGTTAAACAATTTGAATGAATATTCAATGAGGCAATGATTTGCATTGATGCAATTCATATTCCATTACACAAATGTAGTACTTTTTCAGAATTTATTTACTATGGCCCTTGAGTCACAACTCATGCAAATTGCATGCCTGATCCTACCTGACAGATGGAAATTGCCTTCCATCTCTGCTGGTGTTTTGCATAAATACAAATGATTATGGGAGGGAAAGGAAAGCAAAGAATTCAGTTCTTCCTATACCTTGGTTGCTCCTAACTTGCTGCTGCTTCACCATGAGAGCATCACACATCTTTTGCTGGTTCAGAATTCATTCACTAGCATCAGCCCATCAACATTTGACTGCTGTGCATGTCATTGATTCATTTCCTTGAACACTGGGGTGTGCTGGTTGGTTTCTGTTTAGTAGAATATTCCACATTGTGAGAGCTTTGTAAGCCAAACTTAAAGTAGGTTATAGGATTTGGATATCTAGGACCAGGCTCTTTGTATCACCTTCACATGAGAGGTGTGTGTTTGTGCTTCTGTTACAGACTAGGCCAGCGTATTAGTGACAGTGTTTACATTATTGAAAGCAAATAACTGTGTCTATTTGGCAAGGATTATTCCTGCTACTTGCAGATTTTGTGCCATTTTGCTTGCTTCTCTGCTATATCAAGGGGAAATCTAGTTTAGGCAAACAGCACTCCAGGGTTCTTTTCTATGTTTTTCCAAGTGAAGTTCCAATAGATAAGCTGGCATGTAGCTACTTTTACCCTTTTCATTTTTTCCCCCCCTTCTCTCTTTTGTAACAGGGACTTAAAGCGGCAGATAATGACCCTACAGCCCCTCCTTATGACTCCCTGCTAGTATTTGACTACGAGGGGAGTGGTTCCACTGCTGGATCTTTGAGCTCTCTCAACTCTTCAAGTAGTGGTGGCGAGCAAGACTATGACTACCTAAATGACTGGGGCCCACGCTTCAAGAAACTTGCTGATATGTACGGGGGTGGTGATGACTGAATGCCAAGGTGGCCAACAGTGCATTTGGACAAATACAAAACTTTCCACTGGTATTCCCAACAAGCGTACAGAAGCTAGGCTTTAACTTTGTAGTCTACTAGCACAAGTGCTTGCTGAAGGCTTTGGCATAGGCTGCAAACCTATTTGGGTTCACTGGGAATATCAGTCATCCAATGCTGTTTGGAAAAAAGGAAAACAACTGAGCTCAGTTACACTTGAATTTTACAGTACAGAAGCACTGGGATTTTATGTGCCTTTTTGTACCTTTTTCAGATTGGAATTAGTTTTATGTTTAAGGCTTTAAATGGTACTGATTTATGAAAAGATGAGACAAACCACATTGGGGTGGGGAGAAAGATCAATCACCAATATGCTTCAACATGCTTTTGTTACATTGCATTGCTTTTATTAAGGAAATTGAAAAGAAAAGAAAAAAATCTCATGGGGAAATTTTGTTATCTGGGGAAGGGAGGGTGGGAAAAAGGCCATGAAAAGAAGAAAAAGTGTACAATACTTCTAGTTTTAGATGCTAGGGTTTTTCACTAAAATTCTAAAACTTATGCAGCTGGTTGCAAATAAAGGGAGTTTTCATATCACCAGTTTGTAGCAGAACTGATTTTCTTTTCTTATTATAGAATGTTAGACACATTTTGGTCTTAATCCATATACACCTTTTTTTAAGCATTTTTCAGTACTTTTTTTCCCACTTCACTGTAAAAAATGGTATGTGTACATAATGTTTTATTGGCATAGTCTATGGAGAAGTGCAGAGACTTCCAAACATGTGTATGTATTATTTGGACTATGGATTCAGGTTTTTGCATGTTTATATCTTTCGTTATGGATAAAGTATTTACAAACAGATTGCAAACAAGTGACATTGATTCAATTGTTGAGCTGTAGTTAGAGTACTCAAGGTTTGAGTTTTTTTATTTTTATTTTTTTTTTATTTGTTTGGGGAGGGAGAAAAGTAAGTTCCTAGCACAACTGTTTTACATAATTTGTACCAAAAACAAACGAAATGAAGACAGAGAGAGGAAAAAACTCAAGGGTTAGCCTGATATTGATGGCTCAAGTAGTTACACAGTATGTTAAAAAGAGCTTTTAAACCAGAGAGACATCTGACAACAGCTTTGCCTCTGTATTATGTACCAGAATATAAATGATACACCCCTGACCCCAATGTTCTGAATAAAATGCTAATTTTGGATCTTGTGACTGGATTGAACTTCTTTCCTCTTGGGCAGCCTGAAGGAAGACTGAAAACAACCCTAACAAGAAAGTGTTAAGCTTTCATTCAGATAAGTAATAAAAATAATGTCTAATGTGTCCTTGTGCTAGTGTCCATGGGGATGGGCCATGGCTCTGTGGCAGAGGAGCCACTTGCCAGGCAGAAGGTCCCGCGCTCAATCCACACCATTTATAGGCCTGAAAATTTCCTGCCCGAAATCCTGGAGACCCAGCACCAGTCGGTGTTGATGATACACCTTGTATCAGGCAGTTTGTTCTGTTTCAGGAAATCACCTGTTGCTGAGAGAACTTCAGTCAGCACAAGAGAGGTCTGTTGCCAACAAAGACAGTGAAGGAGACATTTCTATACACCCAGATTTTGCAAACAGAGAGTTCCCTATCTTTGGGGTGAAATGAAAGCAGGCACACAAATTTATGCATGTGTTTTCAAGGCTGGACTTGCATCGATTGGGCTACACTTGGAATGAATGGGAGCAGTGCAAAAGCTAAAATGTGAAGCACGTTTAGAGGCCCTTTGTTAGAGAGCTCCACTGAAAAGGAAACTGAAAACTTCCTAAGGTTTCATGGGTATATCTGAACAGAAATTTGAAATCTGAGAGGTGACCAAGAAAAAGGAATATTATTTGTTGTGCCGCTTGGAAGACAGAGAAACATTTGGGGATTGTTGTATGACTTTAATTTGTTATGATTATTAGAGGAAATTAATTTTCTTCTCTAAATCTTCCAGCTAACTTAATAAAGCTTGTGGATTTAATAGAAATTAATTTCACTATTTTTCATTCAAAATTACAAAAGAAAATGTGCTTTTCCTAATAGTGCCTTACATTTACTCATTTTGTCAGCTCTCTAATGGATTCATAAAATTTTTATTTAGTTGCATTGTATTTGTAATAATTAACCAGAAGATCTGTAGAATACAAAACTTCATTTTTATTTATTGTTGTTCCTTATTAGATATCAAGTATAAAAACACTCATAAAGAATTTTCACTCATTTCAGCAGAACTCAAAGTGGGCATCCTGTATATTACAGTGAAAAGTTAAGGAAGGTATTTCATCTTTGATGAAAGAGGTTGTTGCAATAATGTGAAATTTGAAATTGCGTGGAAGCACAGTTCACAATAAATTGAAAACAGTTGGACAGAGGCAAGGAAGCAGGGTCATGGAAAAGAAAACCAGATCATGGAGGCAGGTGACAGATCTTTCTGAAAACTGAGCAAATGTGTAGTACAGTTCAAACATCTGTAAATTTATGCATAATTTTGTTATGTGATTGTGGCACTTTTTATGTCATAAATAGCACCTAAATGAAAAATGGCAGCAATCAGTATTTGCACACAGAAAAAGTCTTGACTGACCATCCCTTAAATACTTTGGGTTGATTTTACAAATGGCTAAGTGTTTATTTCATGAGTGTATTTATTCAATGTTCATGTCCTGGTTTTTTGAACAGAAGGGTAATAGTGGTGCTTAATTCACTGAGAGGATATCTGACTCTTCATTGAATTAGACAATATAGACAGATTTGAGCAGGTGTTAATGTCTGGCAATATTTCTTATTGCTTAGCCTGTGGTGGTTTATCTTCTCATAAAGATAGGTAAATAAACAGTAAATAGCAAGCAGGTAGTTCACCAGGACCAGAAAGCTACGTTTTTTGGACTAGTGACCAGTCCTGTCACTATGGGGGGGAGGTGTTGCTTTTTATATTTACAAAATATGTCACCTCCTTGAATCTTGTCATTTATTTAATAGATCTATATAACAGCATATCTTTAAAATCTAAGCAATTTGCAAGCAAAGATATATTGAAAAGGTATAAAGCATTTATAAATATATTAAAAGCAAGTACTAATGCTACTCTGTATTTAATTAATTCAAGAGCAGTAAAACAGGTCAAGGGAGTGCGAGTTGGGTTTCTTGCACCTTCACCCATAGGTTACATACAGCCCTGATTAAAGCAGGCATGTGCATTACTCAGTTATTCTATATTTACTTGTATGCTTATGACTGGAATAGATTCCATGGACAATTGGAAAGATGTGAGATGATAAATTCATCTCAGCAATCATCAAGTGATGTACAGGGCTCTGCGAATCTGCCAGAAAAATATGCATGTTTCGACAGAAAAAAGGCCTACAGTTCCCATGGCTGTCTGGGATATACTGGGAATTGTCACATTACATTTACATCTCACCTTTTTTCCTCTTGCAAGGAACCCCAGGTGATTTACATAACTCCATTTTGTCCTCACAACAACCTGTGAGGATGGTCAGGAGGAGAGTCAGTAATTGGCCCAAAGTAACCCAGTAACGTCAGGACTAGTAAGAATTTCTAGAATTTCACTTAAGTTAAATGCATCATAAACTGTCACATTGAATTAAATACCTTTGATTTAAGTAAAGTTCTTAGCCTGCTGCATCAGCACAAACCAAAATATCACACCATCTGTACAGTCAGATGTTCTGGCACAAAGGTTTAAAATCAGGTTCATACAGCTAAAGCTCTTGAAAGATTTCATGATCTGATGTCCAAAATAACATACTGTCCCAAATCTAGATGAAGTGCCACACAAAAGTGTACAGAGCAGCTGTGTTTGCAGATGCATTGTTACTTTAGGCAGATATGGGGAGCCTCCTTACTGCCTACGGCAGCACAAACAGCACAAGGGTTCTCCACCTGGCCCACCAGCTTCTCCCAGGGTTCACACCCTTCCCCTAGGAGAGAGGCCCTGTCTCTGAGCAGCAGCTAATCAAACACAAGCCTTTTCTCTGCTCCAGTGTTAAGCAAAGGAAAATATCACCAACTTTCTGCAAAACAGATTATACTCTTCTGCATGCTCTGCCTTTGCACGGTGTGGATGGTTCAGAAGATTGACCAAGGCTGCATAACTGTGGATCATGAAGCCATGGCTGCACGATCATCTCTCCCCTGACGTCATGTTCCAGCTTTGGCATGAAGGACACTGGCTTGCATGAAGCCAGAACATAAATTCCACCAAACTGGGGAACTCTGTTATTATTCTGGCTTCAAACCAGGAAAATAAGGTTCTTTGTGGGAGCACCAGGGGACATGGGAAATGCTGAACTGTTCAGTACTACAGTCAGAAATGCTTAGGGCAGGAGTAGGCAGCCTGGTGCTTTCTAGATGTTTTGAACTACAAGTCCCATAACCTCCATCAGCATGACCAATGGTCAGGCATTAAGAGAGAAGAGTCCCCCAATACCTGGAGGGCATGTGGGACTCCTAGCCTAGGGAAACTAAAAGCCCTGCAAGGTCCCACTTGCACAGCGTGACATACTGGAAAAGTGAGAAGCTAGACAGAGCATTTCAGCTATTTGCAAAAGTAAATCATCTTTCACTACTTCGTTCCACACTAGATTGCCTCAAAAACAGCTTGATTGCAAAGAAATAGGGCTGACAAATACAGCAAAGACCAATTGAAAGATTCTGTATGTGCCAAGGCGGGCTTAGCTTTGTGGCTGTGTTTCTCGGGAAGATGTACTGAAATGTTCTTTCTTGAGCTACTCTACATGCACACATGCTCAGTTCCTTTCCTTTGCTTTATCTCAAGCATGTTTTATGAAAGGTTTATAGTTCCCTTTAAATGTTTCAAATAAAAATATGTTTAATTTAAAATTGAGATTGCACTAGTTGGGGAGGAGGACTAGCTGCCCTGATTGTGAATGAAGCAGTTAAGACAGCTGCTCCAGGTTATTATTTTCATGTTTAGTTCCAGTGCCTCAGTGTTGCATTTTGATTGAAGACACTTGAAGTGGAACTTACTCCTCTGCAGGAGGTATGTCTGTTTATGACCAAATAACCAAAGGTTTTTATTTTTCCGCTTTTGAAAGTGAACCCCACTAAAAAAAAAAAAAAAAAACCACTGCTTCATTCAGGAATTTCTGCAAGTTTTCTTTGGCAAATTTGTCAGATAAGAAGAGGATTTGATGAGTAGTCAAGACAAGTATTTAGACATGCACAAGACTGCTTTTTACTGTTTCAGTCTGATGCTTTCACACTAAACTGGAAACATGGAAGACATCAAGAAAGCAAAGATAGTGATAAAACAATTAGTCTGAAAATGCTTTTCTTGCTGAACCTCCATCCCTTCTGAAATGAAGAAGTGGATTCAATTTCTGCCTGAGGTTGCAAGTGCATGTGACTTGTCTCCACAGTTGCCCCTCCTCAGACCCACCCACACATATTACTTTCAAATATGTGTCCAGCTGCTGTGTGTTCTTTTTGACTGTAAAGTAGCACAGGAGGTCCAACCCAGCTCTTAAAAGCCCTCTTTCCCTTAGCACTGGCTGTCTAATCCAGATTGAAAGACATGAGCCTAGAGTAAAAACAAACAAGCAAATTACCTCCCCCAGCAAAAAAAAGTGGCAACAACCAGCACCACCAGAAGGGGGGAAAAACCCGTACTTGCTAGGCCAGCCTTCTCCAACCTGGAGCCCTCTAAACATATTGGACTTCATCTTGTAGAACTCCCCAGTCAGCTATTGTAGACTAACACATCTGGATGCCACCAGATTAGTGAAGGCTATAGTCTGAAGCTGGTCTCTCACCACACTTCCCTCTCCAGACAGCATAAATCGAACTAGTGTCCTCAAGATGTGAGAGAAGCATTTGCCCATGTGAAGAGTTGAATCCAAACTGAACTATACCTTCCTTCCCTCCCTTTCAGAAAAGAAATCCAGGGCTAGATGGTCGAAACATTGGACAGAACTGGTCCACTCAAATGTGATGTCTTCTTCATTTTCCAAGGCAGGCTGGTTCTCATGCTCTACCTGAAAATCTTGAAACTGCCCAACTGGTCCTCTGCCCAACTCAGTCTCCTGCTCAGAATCTATCTGAGCAGGGTCTGCTCCCTACAGTTATGCTAAGCATACATTTAAATTGTACTTAAACTGTTTTGGCTCTAAATAAGCTTTATCCTTTCTGAACTACTTTGGGTAAGTTCAGATCCCTCTCACGTCAAGATGGCTGGAGAATACTATGAAGTGTAGAACTTCTTTCTGACTGAACCTGCATAGGAGTGTAATTCTAAGGCATTTATACTGTACCAAATTATTATTCATTAAATATAATGCAACACCTGTGCTTATAATACTAGATCTGTTATTTCATGGCAATAATTCATTGTGACATGTGCTTGTTGAAAGCATGCTCCATGATGCTGAGGAAACCATGAAGCTGACTCATGCAGGCTGTCTCATACTGGATGTCATTAGGGCCAAATCATGAGATGAGTGTCCACTTATCAATGGGTGTTCTCATCTGAACAGTGGGAGGCTACAATTAATAAAAGTACTTTATCCAACACATAGTTAAACTATGGAATCTGCTAGAAAATCTTGTGAAGGCCAAGTTGGGAAACTTGGGGATTAGGCAAATTCATAGAGCATCAGGCTAACAATTACTCATGATAGTCACATAGGTTGCAATAATGGAGAATGCTGAAACATTCTTTCAAAGTGTGGAAGGATTGCATACAATTCCAAAGGCCAAGTGTTTTGTTTCATATGGTGGTGACATCACAATAATCAATAAATAGCTGCTTTGTGACTTTGTATCATAATGTAGGAAATGCAGCAGGTTGCATAACTGCAGCTACTTCAAGGATAGAAACTTTGTTTTTTGTTTTCCTTCCATCCACTCAGCCTTTATTTAGGTATCCTTATCCTTGTTATTATTATTTTTCTCTTATTCTGAGATGCATCTCTGAGATGCAGATTTTGGATAATAATTCTACTTAGCATAAAAGGTATTTGTCCTTTTTAGTGTCATTGGTTTTCTTAGTTTCTATCTTATAAAATTCTGTTAACAGATAGTAGCATGTGAGCAGTGTATGCTCAGTAGATTTATTAGATATTATTAGAGATATAAATCTTGGCTGAAATTGTTGGGGAAAATGAAATTGTTGGGTGCAAACTTGAATTGTGAAGGCCAGTCTTGACCTGTCTAAAACAGTATTCTCACTCTGTTTTCATTGCCTTTCATTCACATACTCTGTGGGTTCTAAAATTGTGTGACTTATATCAGGTAGTTGCTTTGAATCAGATCTCTGTTCATACTCAATACGAAAATGTCCTTGTTCCTTAATAATTGAGCAGAATTTTACAATCAGGTGGATTTCAATTTTGATACGTTCATTTATTTAATTTTGTAGTTCTCAGTTAAGACAAAAAAATGTAATTCCACTGCAATAAATGCCTTTAATCGATCAATTAAATCTTGAACATTGAGTTGTTTCATTGATCCATTGAAGATGATAGATAGACTGACCCACTAATGATTGCCAGAACAAATCTTTTCTGTTCTCAAGATCTGGGGGTCCAGTTACTCCATCCATCTCCTGTATGCTGCTCCCTCTTCGATTTTCCAAATTGTTTGTGTGTGTATGTGCTTGCACGTACCTGTGCACACATTCATTTTTACTACTAGTAGTTTACATAATGTGCCACGGATAATATTTATGGAGGCCATTAAAAACAGCATCTATGTAAGCCATCATTTTCATCCACTTCAGAGAAAAAGTAGTTGGCATCAGGGAGCTGGCCATGTGCTCTTGCCCAAGCATGTCTAATGGTTTTTCCAGCAGTGTAAGACATAGAATAGAAGCATTTGAACTGCTGTGCAAAAAACATGTATGTTTGCTAATTACTCATTTGGAAAGGTACAATTTAGATTTGCCTGTATCCACATGCATTAATTCTTAATAATTCTGCACTGTATTGGCCGCATTCCTACTACCTTGGGGAGATCCCAGTTTTCATCCATACCTATCTTCCTGCCCAGCAAGAAGCCTGTATAGAGTATGTTCTGCTCAGGCTCTGTTAAGCATGCTGCTGTGGCCCCTGGACCACAGAAAGACCAGCACTTATACTGGAACACTTGGTGAGCAAGAGGATTTGTTCTCATTGCTGCCCCCAGCACGTCCCTATTTACTGCAGCTAGACTCCTGTGGAGGAGAGACGAAGACTCCTGCTCTGACAATTTTGGTCTACAGAGAACTGTCTCCTACATTGAACTATATGTGGCCAGGTTGCAACTGACCTTCAGAGTATAGTAAGACCAGCATTTGTAACATGGTTTGTTTTTATTGTAGGGTTTGGGCCTGCACTTTTTAATTTTGTTCAGTATTTTCTCATGGCAATATTTAATTTATTGTATATTAATCAAATAGTCTTGGATTTGATTTTGGCCAACACCACCCAATGTTGTTGCTCATGATCTTCTCAATGCAAAATATGATGGGCATCTGAGGGAAGGTCAAAGGCATGTAGAGGCAAAGGTCACCTCTGCTTTCCTCCTGCACTGCTGGAGATTTAGCTGGTTGATTTCATATATCTAGATCTTCCCCTTTTTTTCATATATCTAAGCCCTTTGCAAGCAAGAGGAGCATCTGAGCCTGACAGGATGCACAGTCTTTTGTGGAGCTTCACTCCAAGGTTGGAGCTGAGACTTGGTCTAGCAGCCACAGAGTTGCACCCTAAATTGCTATTATCTAATGAATAGGGAGTTTCCATTCATATATTGTGTTTTGCTAAGTTAACCTCTATTGTGAGATGCTCTGCATACAATTTAATGTAGTATAAAAGTGGCATATAATAATGATAAACTAAAATAAAGAGGAAAGCAAATTCATAGAAGCAGGAAGCTGTGCACTGCCCCAAGACAAAGCAGCACCTGCCAAAATGACTGTCATTTGGGGAGCTTTGAGGACTCAGAAGAGAAGAGGGAACAGAAATAGTTTTCCATGTAAGCCTTAATCAGGGATTTCACATCTGCATAGACTCTCCATGCAGTCTGAAATATTAGAAAATGATTGTCCAAAATTCTGCTGCACAGGTACAAGAGCCTCTCCTCTTCTTAAAGTCACCTTCCATGACTAGAGAGTGACAGACATGCATAAAGAAGGAAGGGCTCAGGTGCTCCCCAGCTTCATGCCAGCCTCCTGGAAAAAAAGATGTCACCTGATATTGAAACATGCTCTGGAGCAGAACCTGACTGTCTCATGCCAGTGAGGAGTGTGTGAGCTAAGCAATATTTTATTGGTGGTGTCAAAATACTTGTGGTCAGTCATGGATGCCCAAGTAATGAATAGGGACAGGAATACTTATGCTACAATAGCAGACTAACTAGAAGAAGTAAAACAAAGCTGCTCTGGACTTGTCAATAATATGCCTGCAATCTGCATCTTTCCTCTGATAGTTATTAACTCCTTGGTCTTAATCAACACTATCCATCCCACAACATGGCTCACCTGGTAACCTTACTTTTCTTAAACATTACCTTGTTGAGTGACCAGTATTCTGAGCATTTGAGGCTGGTCATCTGGAAAACATGAACAGCTCTGCTCTTGTGCTTGGTGGGCAGCCTGCTCCATCCTGTCTGCTTGCTCCACCTGTTTTTTCTGCTCCCAGTTTGCCCAAGCCTCCCTCCTTTCCTATGGTGCCCGTGATTTGCCTCTTGAGGTGAAACACTGAGGGCCAGGCATCTTGACCATGCCTCCACCTTTCAGTAGAACAAAGTAGCTTACATTTCTGGGGTGATGGCTTTCCGAGTATGTGTTAGTTTCAGCCAAAGTGTTAAAAAGACAGGTTAAATGTTTCATTAGGAAGTAGATATTGCTCAGAAAATTTTGCTCAGGAAGCCAGAAGATTAAGAGCTTCAACCAAAGGGCAGATGAATTGGGGCAGTGTTAAATTTGGGGGAAATAAATTTATGTAGAAATGAAAAAGAACCTATCTTCCTAATTAGATGCAGTTGACAAGGGAGAGGAATAATTGTAAGAAATAAAAGCCTAAGGAGCCAGGAAGCAAAGAGACAGAGAAGTAGAGAGATGGAGGGGAAAGAGAGAAGGAATGAAGCCCAGAAGAAAGACAGAGTCTCAGTTGCTGGAACAGGAGAACTAATTAAAAATGTTGCACCAGTGACAATAAGATATTGCTTGGAAGATGGAACTGGATAAATAGGGGCATGGCCTAGTTAGGTTAAATGCCTGCATTTATCCATAGTGCATTTTATAATACTATTAGTACTTTTGCAGTACATCTTTGTATCCTTTGATTTTGAATTTTTTCCCTGTTGACCACTTTTCTTCCATAATTTTTAAATAATGTTTGAAATATTATGGTACATATTTTGGAGGATTATCCACACCACATCAAATAGCCAACCACCATAATACATAAAGCAGAGGCCAAGATCCAGAGAGAGTTTTAAAGCTGGTTTGGTGGTGGGTTATGGAAACATAATCACTACCTGGTAGAACCAGAAAAGCCACAGGAAGGAAAGTGTAAAAAGGAGTGTGGGTACATCATTTTGTCTAGCTTCCCTTTCACTCATGATACAGGGTGTTGCCAGTCCATGGCAAGGTATCATGAAAGAACAAGAAATTATTGATTATATAATTTAGCGTTATTTTGTACTGCTAGGAAAATGTGCTTTGTGGGATGATATGTCAAAGGCGCCAGAACTACGTGGCCAGCCTAAAGTTTTAAATTTGTAGCCAGGGAAATGATGGTAGACAATTTGCTATTTCATCTCAGGAACAAATGTCTTCAGCCAGTCCTGATATATTTTTGTGTCCTGGGGAGTGATGGGGAGAGAAAGTGAATGCACAGTTTTAGTCCTGAAGACTTCAGATAAATCCATCTCTGCATTTGAAAAAGCACAAGCCATTTTTTCCATAAACACACTCATTTTCATTTTGTGCTACTCTTATCTTTGCTCACCAAGCCAGACTGTGTTTTTGTTTTCTCCATTTTTCTTGCTATATTTTTAGAAATATTTGCTTCACAGGGCTCAAATCTTGCAGCACACGTTTGTAAATATAGGAGTGTCATAGGTGTGCATGTGTGCACATTGCTGATTTATTCACTTATTCTTTCAGATGTAGTATTATTTCATGTTTCATGTTTCATTTAGGCACTTCTTTCCCTATAGTGGCACTTGGATTCTTTAATTACTTTAAAATATATTGAAATATATTTTGAAATATATTTTTCCCAAGGCTATATTTTAATGAAATTGTATCATAATAAAGTCCTATTTATATAGTTTTACATGAAGGAATGTCACTAAACAACAGTGCTCTGTCCACAGATACGAGCGCACATATTGTATTTAGACTAAATAAATAAATAAACCCTTCCCCTCTCTCAGTATGATTAATGAACAGTGGAATTTTGAAAATTATTCTTGTAGTCCTGCCTGCATCAGAAGATAATATTCCTCAATATGCAGTGTGTGTCTATAGATAGAGAAATCTATAGGACTCTCTTCCTTCAGAGTGCTATCTTAAAGAAATTAGATTATTATATTACATTTGTTATCTTCAATACTGCAGGGTGAGCTTATAAAAATCCAGCTGCCTCCTTGCTCTATAAATCAAAAGTAATGGTCAGATAACAACAAAAAATACATTCTTGTTTGAGAACATTAATTATTTGAGATGGAAGAGGAAAAAAGTAAAGGACTGCAAGAGAAACAAAATGTGCCAGTGTGCTTAGGTAAAGTGAATTTTGCTAAAAATATCAAAAGCTAAGTAAGAAATTTTCCTGCACAAGCTATATTATTGCATAGCACCATTCATTTCAACAGTTCTGGCCCACAAGGAAGTTGCAATGGTTTGGCACTAAATCCCCACAACATCACACTTTGCAAAGTAGAGAACTCTTGCAAACAAGAACATCGAAACATACAATTTGTACACAACAGCAAGTATGTGAAAAATAAATCACATAGGGCAACTTGCATAATTAGCAAGATGAATCACATTCAACAGAGGGATAAGTGTATTTCTGCTGAGCACCTAACATACAACATGTTTTCAGAAGCCATCTAAAAGTCTTTGTAGTCTTCTAGGAGATTAGTTATCTACATCTACTTCAGACTTTCTTCAGGCCCAATTTTAGCATTGAAACTGCCTTGGTTAGCCTGGACGATCATTGTCAAGGGAGGGACCAGGGAGGAAGACCATGACCAAACCCAGTGCTCCTGGACCATGCAGTGTTCTTCTAGCAATATGGACCATGGTATCCTGAGGTGTCTGAGCTGTTGGTCTGAGACACAATACTTCAGTAGTTCCATTCCTATAGGAACATAGGAAGCTATGTCTGAGCAGACCATTGGTTCGTCTGTGTAGTTCAGTTCTGTCTCCATCAGCCTTTCTCAACTTAATGTCCTTCAGATGTTTGGACCACAACTCCCATTAGTTCCAACTAGCATGGCCAATAGTCAGAGATACGGAAGTTGTCAGGGATGCACCAAAACATTTGAAGAACAGTACCAGGATAAGGAATGCTGGCCTATATTTTAGATAACATTATCTGTCTGGGGTTTCAGGAAGTCTTTATCATCAGTATTTTTTTCCTTTTGCATTTACAACAAACATGAAAAATAATTTTGCATCCTGTATTTATCAATGGATGATGTGTTTGCTTCCAACCATAATGTTAGATAGCTATTTGCAGGATGGTGACAATTTTGTAAAAATGGAAGAGCTATTTTGTATACTGGCATAATTACCTGGAAATACATTGGCATTCTCAAAGAACTCTCATTAGTGAAGATTTAGACAATGCAGAACAATTCGTAGCTATTTTGCTTTAAAACTGATAATTATCTGATGAACTTCTATGTATGAACAGAGTGTTGCTCGCATTTAGTATTGCAATTTGCCAAAACAGATACCCATGACAGCAACTGTATGTAATGGATAATTTTGGAAGCAGATGGTTTGGAACCAGAAGATTCAGTGTTGTCTGTTTATGAAGGAGCTGGGCCTGAGGCCCTTGGTGAAATGAGATTGTTAATGTCATCCTGTTCCCTGATGGTCAACATTTTGCATCAATACGATACATAATTCAACACAATTGATGGCTGTTCCACTAATTGGAGACTGATATATTATTGACACTAAATTGCCTCTCCCTTCAGGAAGAGATGGTCCCTTCTGGGCAAGATTTATGCTTAATGATGGGGCACCTCTTGCTGTGTGGGAATTTGCACTGAACCTTGACTGCGCTGTTGCTGCCGTGGAGATAAATACACAGTACTATAGTGACCTGATCAGGGAAAGCTCTCAGTGAAATTGCCATTGACAAAGTCTCTAATTTTTTACTTTATTACAGTTTGTGGCAAGAAACAGAGTGCTTTCCCATTATTGTCTTTTGCATGAACAGTACCAGATGGACTGGCGACATTATTGACTGGACTTTTTTCTAACTCTAGCAAGTGAAGAAAGAAAACTAGGCCGTCAGTATTTTTTGTATGTTTCATTTCTGATAAAGGCCTCCTGCCCTCCTACTGAAAAAGAGAGAGAGAGAGAATTATAAGACTATCCTGGGCAAAGTCTTGATGCTAATTCCAGCATGACACTATATATAGGATTTCAACAACTGTGCAATTGAGGCATGTGCAAAGTTAACATGTATTTCGTATTCATAATCTGACAAAATAGTATTTTGCATAATTAGCATTTGAACAACGTGTAAATTATTTTCAGATTATTTTGACTATTTCTATCATTTTCAAATAAACTTTTATTTGCAAATTATTCTAATATTAACATGCAAAGGAGGCGCTTGCCCCCAGAAAGACCACACAGTGGAACTGTGCACCTGGCAGAATCCCTCCTTATTCTCCGGCTCCCAGGGAGACTGATTCCTTGGAAGGAGGTTCCACAGCATCTCCTTTGGCTAGAGCACTGCATGTGGGATGATGCGTCTTGGCTCTGGGCTTGAAGGATGGACATGATTTCTGAGGTCATTCCCTTTGTGCCACTAGCAGCAAACAGCACTCAAGAAGTACAGAACAAGAGGAATCCAGCACATCTATAGACAATACTACACAATTTGCTGCTTGTCTCTGAAGGAGAAAGAGGATACATACTTCTATCAAACTTGGAACTCTTTTTATTATTGGCTAGAGAAACAGGACTATGCATAGACTTAAATATGTTTATGGATTACCATAAAAAAAAAGTACGGGGGGTTGACCCAGTAGGTCTGATGTTTCTGATGATTGATGATTGTTAGTTTCTTTTTGTTAGTTGGTAGAAAAATAATAATAAAACTTACTTTTAAAAAAAGAAACAATTTGCTGCTGATGAATGGCCACTATTACCACAGAATGCCTGAGGATATCATCAAGGGGTTCTTGGCCATTTGGTATAATGGACCTTCCTAGTGCTCCATGCACTGCCTTTTCCTCCTACTGAAAACTGTCTGGAAGGACACATCACTCTCAATCATGGCTTGCTGATGGCAGGCATCTGAACCACCTCTGAGGGTGAAGGTTTTAACTCTGGTGGATCTCGGTAAGGAATACTATGCCTGAGGAAGGTTAGGGGAAGCTTGTTCCCTGTGGAAACTAGAATGTGAGCTTAGCTTAGGGAGGAGCAGCAGATTGGGCTGGATAATCACAGATATTTCTCATGGCTTCTAATAGATGGGGCAAACCTGATTTGGAATGAAAGCACTGAAATTGTAATATTATGATTGGGGTTTTGCAGAATGTTTTGCTTTGAAATGTTAAAATGTTGTAACCTACCATGACCCTTTGAGAAAGGAGAAAGAGATCTAAACATGTAATTCTGGAAAAAAAATAATGCCTCATTCCATCTCAGTTACTCAAAGCTGCCTGAGTCCAAGACATACAATCATGTCCCAACCTACAGTAGCTTCTTGGATCTGTTTTCTCATCTCCCCAGATGGAAGCTTATTTATCTTCAGGTACTTTCCACCTGTTATTATTCACAGATTATTTTCTATATCTACCTTTTTACTTATCTTGAAAGAAAAAAAGGAAAGCAAATTAAGATTGCAAGTGTTGTTAAGAGACCAGAAAAGCTTTGTTTGCCACCTGAATGTTCCGCCCATTCTTACAATCTTTGGTAGAAGTGAGCAATGTATTTCTTTCCAGCTATTTGGGCCTATGTCTCCCATGATCCCTCAGCACTATATTCTCTAAGGCTAATGGGAGTGGCAGGCTATGATTGCCCCTCCCTGCCCTATACTCTGGGGCATTAAAAATAGAGTAACATAAGGAAAGCATCAATATTATTGGGAGAAGTAATATTAATAATTGGAAATCTGGTATCTTATCAGTCTACTTTCCTTTGTCCATTTATGAGAGTAAGAAAGGAATACAAGTGAGCCAATATTCCAGGCACTACATCTGCTATATGCAAAGTTCAGTATGGCAAAGCAGCTCTCTTTCTAGCAGCTTAATCATATAATTAGATGGTTTGTCACAGACTTATGCTGCCTGGTGCAAAGTTACATTGGCTGATGATGTGGCACCTTTTCTCTGGCAAATTTAGTAGGATGGCTGTTTGCATGTTGGAAATTTACTTTAATTGGGTATCTTGAGATTTACAAGGAAAGTAAAAACCTCTGTATAGCAGCGAGAGCTCATATCATCTAGTCACCATCTTCAATATTTTTAGTAAAGACTAATTTTGCAGCCTGCCCCTCCTCTTTCTCGCTGTCTCTTTTTCTGTTTTCCCCAGTGATGTTGCCTACCCAAAGCACCACAAATTGAGTCCTTATTTAGAAACTAAACAATTCCTACAGCCTGTGTTTTGTGCAAGAACATCATCCACTGAAACACCATTTCAAGCAAACAGGAGGAAGTCAAAGCAAATTGTGTTTTGAAAGAACATCATGAATTTTATTTGGGATGGCAATGATTTCCTTGCCCTCTTTGTTAGTATTTATGATCACAAATAGGTCATTTGACTTTCTATTTGCTTTAAGCATCAGGAGCGGTTGCTTTTTAAATGGCTGGAGTGTAATTTCAAGGCAAGTTATGCTTGCAGAGAATACAATACACTGCATGTGTCTGTGTTCTTTGTGCAGACATACAGAGCATCACAAACCTGTTTATAGCAGAGATCAATCAGGAAACTAAAAAGAGAAAGTGAAGGTCACTCAGAAAAGGTGTGTAGTATGGACATAGGGAGTATAATGTAATCAGTCCCAAATTTTGTTTAATTTGGTACCAAAATAAAAGATTTGCTGGCATCCGGTCATTTTAACAGTCGCCACTGGAAAGATCATGCTATGGTTCATTGAGAAAAAGGCATGTAGGCTGTTGGTGCCAGCCATTCCCAGATCTCTTCCAATACTGTCTGCAAAACAGCCTGCTGGTGTTTCCCCCCATAATTAATGCATTTTGCTTCCTAACTACAGTTTCTTATGGAAATAAATTGAAAGTCTGTCAGTTGGTGGGATACAGTCTGTTGTGGGAATAGGAATGGCTCACATCAACAGAGAACTTATGCTTCTCTTCTATCATATTTCTCTTGTGAATATACAAACTCTACTCCAATTTGGGTATTTCACTAATCCAGTACTAAGTCTATATACCAACCATTCCATCACCACTTTTTAATAAACATTAAAGTATACTGACTATAAATTGAATTAAATGAAAAGATTTTGGCTTATTGTTCATGGTACAAGAATAAACATGTATGGAGTAGATAGCTCCAATCTACAATGACTGCAATGTTGAATTTCATGTGGGCTCTCATAGACTCACTCTCTCTCTCTCTCTCTCTCTCTCTCTCTCTCTATATATATATATATATATATATATATATATATATATATATATATTTCAGTGGGGAAAATCTCTTGGAAATGTGAATAATGAATCAATATTTTTTATTTTTTTATAAAATATTTCAAAATAATATTGAAGAGTTAATCAACTTTCTTTGCTTAACTACAACAATGTAGATGTGAATTTTCACCACGTCTGTTGGTAATTTAGTTACCTAATAGTTTGAATATGAAGACTTTCACATGCTCCTATTAATTTCCATAGAGCCGAAAGGAACACCTCTACCCTCTTGATGAAAGTAAATATCACTCTCTTACTGAGAAAAAGGATATGTATTCCTTACTCCATAAAAATATTTATAAAAACTTATGTTGCCAAATAAGAGTTACTGGCTCCTTCTGTGTACATTCCCTCCCTGCCCCTTCCCCACTTCCCACATCAAAGCTCCTTCTTGGAGTGATTGCTGTGCAATTCAGCACATTTGTGCAGTTCTCCCAAGCATTTTTAAGCCCTTAGAAACCAGCTGCTTGGGGGTTGCTACTTACTTGCCAGACTGCACAAGGTCTCTACACAGACAGAGTATTTAATTGCACATAGATTTTATATCTTGACATTTCAATTATGGGTGACTTTGGGCAGCCACAGAGGAAGTTGTGTGAAGCAAAGGAAGCCCAGGCAGTAGGCTGGTTCTCACAACTGCTGTAACCCACTGTGACTTCTTTAAACCTCACAGTGGTTTGCAGTGTGTGCTGACTGTCCTTTGAAATAGTCAAGCCCTGGCGAGCAGTTGCCATGTGAAGACAAAACAACCCATGGACTGTTTAGGGATATGCTTAACCATCACATAGGCTACATTTTCAAGGTTCATAAGACAAAATAAGCCATGGCGATCTCCTGCCATGGCTTGCATATTCAAAAGGGCAACTGGTAAGTGACACAAAATGCCATGGGCTATTTAAGCCACGTGAACATGTGCCTCCAGTCACTGAAGCATTTGCTTGTTATGCTAACCCACCTTATGAATAACCAATGGATTCATTTGTTCACAGAACAACCCACACCTTACTCAACAGATGATCAGATCCACTGTAGATTGTCCCCTCTCCCCATCACACCTCCACCTAGTATCACAGAGGACTTGGAGGCTAAATTTATTTATTAGATATATATCACACATTTTTTCCATACAAGAGCTCAAGATGGCTTACATAATTCTCTTCCTGCTCTCAATATTATCCTACAACAACCACCCTTGAGGTAAGTTAGTTTGAGAGTCTGTGACTGGCCCAAAGTCACCCAGTTCGTTCCATGCCTGAGTGGGGACTAGAGCCCAGATTGCCTGAGTACCAGTCCTGTGCTCTCTTAAACATTACACCACACTCGTTAAAGCTATTTTGTCTCCTCTTCCCATTGTGATTGGAAACACTTCTTTGTTCAGCCTTTTTTGTTTGGTCTTTTTTTCTTCCAAAGGTTAGATTATCTTTCACAATCTCCAATTTTATAGCCAGTGACTGTCCCTCAAAGTCTCCATATGGCACATTGGAAATGCTGTCCCTAGTTTGCCAACATTTTGTTAAGTGCAAGAAATTTTCTTATCTCTTTTTTTCTCCGTCCCCTCCCCTCCCCTCCCCTCCCCTCCTCCTCCTTGCTAATGTATGTATGTGTCTTTGTCAAAAACACCTAGCAAGCAAAGATCACTGGTGGCCCTTTTTACCCTTGACATTCACCTTCTGAAAGCATCCAAAAGAATGCAAAAAGCAAAGAAAAAGAAAAAACAATCTGCAGCATCTCTGGGTTAATGTCACCTTGACAGCAGCATCTCCCATGACATTGCCTAGTAAAGCTTTGCATTTTGGACACCAACAGATGCTTACTTCTGTGTTTGCATAAGTCCAAATAAATTTATTTTTGTGAAATTTCTTGCACTTTGTATTTAAATTTTCCAAATGGAGTTTCTGAGCTTGTGATAGCCCTGCAATGTGTTGCCCTCCAATTATTTCACCATCCCATTTGGGCCTCGATGAAGCTGCTGGCACTAACAAGAGCTTTTGCTGCTCTTCCCAAATGTCTCACTCAGTAATTCGCACAACCCATAAAGGGACTGATTCTCTGGGTTCAGACAATGTGACAACTCATTGTGGATTCAGCAAAACTGTGTAAAGCCTTGGTTGTCTTTTCCTCTCCAACATGAGATCCTATGAGAAATGGTCCAGGTTTACATGACATGACAGTCCACCAAGTCTTCTCACCCATGGTAAGATTTCATGCAGTGAGAACCCAGTCACTGAGAAGAAGTAGTGAGGAAGAAGTACTGAAGTGCCCAGGCCAATATAGGATCCAGACAATGTGGGGCTTCTTTGCTGTTTCCAGGGACTTCATCTTCTCCATCTGGATTTGAACCTGAAAGGCCAAGAAAAAGTGTGTGCATGAACAATAAGTTGTAAGCAAATATGGTTTATGATACACAGTACTATCACTCATCACTGGGCACGTCTGTTAAAGCATCAGCCTTTGCTTTCATTTTGTTGGTTTTAGGAAGCTTGAACTAACATTCAGTGCTTTTTTTGTCATAGAACACACCAGAACAGAGTTCCGGCACCGTTTTTCAACAGATTTTCCAAGTTTTAAAAGTAACTTTTGAAAATTTGATGTTTAGTCCACGTGGATTTGAATCGCCCTGTCGAGCGTAGCAGGTCGGCAGCAAAATCATTAAAACGGTGCATGTGGGCTGCTTGTGTGTTGAGTCCGATGCATGCGTACTTCGTCTACACTGGTTGCGATGGTGCTGCTCAGCTTGTGGCGCTGCTTGGTTTGTGATCGGTTGTGTGGTTGTGCACTGAGCTTACTGCGGGTGGCAACCATTATGTTTTGTTGCCACCCACTGATGTGTGTGGGTGCGTGTACAGTGATTGACTACGTACGAAAGATAAATAATTTCATGAGTTCTGGCACCTTTTTTCTTACAAAAAAAAGCACTGGATGCTCTTAACTGTGGTCCTAAACCAGCAGGATTTTAAAAAAAACCAAATATATTTAGTACCCTTCTTATCCTAGCTTCAGAAAAATTCAGTGGGTGTAGCTTCTCCTATAACAGTGAAATGTATCATATATGCATGTAGAATGATCCAAGGGAAGCTATGTATGATCCAATATGGTAGCACCAATTAATTTTTGAATATAGATAAGGGAAACTAAGACTGGATCAGGATAAACAGCACCGAATGAACATTTCTATGGAACTACTCTAAATCTTTATGCCTATTGCTGACAAACTGAAATGATGCAGAACTACAGAAGGAAACACTATTAGCACTTTGTTCAAGGCCATTCTGTCTTTTAATTTCCAAGTGCTTATATTGGCCAAAGAAGCATGTGACTAGGCAGAAAATATTCATCACCTGATGCTGAATTCTAGGGCAGTGGTGTTCTCATTCAAAGAGAACAAACAATTCTGGGGCAAAAAAGAAATACATTTGTTTCACAGACTAAATTAAATTTCCCAGCTAATATTGCTGTCCCTGAAATATTTCTTTGTGATAACCAAGGAACATTTTGGATAGTAAGCAGAACAGATTAGAATGTTCCTCTGAAGGACCTACTTTTTTTTTTTTTTTTTTGAAAATCAATTGTACATGTAAGGGTAGTCAAGCTTCTAATCTTGGGCTTTAACATTACTGTGCTACTTTTATCTGCTGGTAGCTGATCAAAGGACACTGAGTGTCTCTATGTAATTCAAGCATGGCAAGGCATTGCTTCAAGGCTTTCTAAAATGACTATCAACAACACTGGTTAAAAAAGAGAACCTGTGCCACTGTGGATGGTTGCCATAGAATAGATGTGAAAGATAAACATTTAGGCTGAATATTCACTTTGCCAGAGTGGCATGAGAACATCCTTGCTACAGTGTCTGAGTAATATAGGAAGACCTTGACCAGGGGCATGCAACCTGCTACCTTCCACTTGTTTTGAACCACAGTTCCCATAATCCATCAGCTAAGCCTGCTGGAAGCTGCCATCCTGAAGTCACCAGGCTAGGGAATGTCACTTTCATACAGCATTTCATACCCTAAACTACAGGTCTAGTTACATCTTCAAAAATATTGGTTCAAACTTACATTGTGCTGCAAGGGCCAGTTTTATATTGCCTTTATTGAGCAGTTTCTTCACTGCTCACATGATTTCCGTCTGCCATTTCTTTTGGGTGGCAGTAATGGTATGTCATCCTGTCTGTCGTAAAGTTTATATTCTGTGCCCTTAAAACTAGAGAGCCGTATGTTAAAAATATTCTGGGGTTGAGCATCAGTGAGCCTGTTGATATATATCAATATATTAATCTGCTTTGCCAAGGTGCCTTGGGGCATGTAGCTCTGAATTTGGAATAGAAACAGAGTGTGCTAACTATGGTTTGAACACATCTTTCTAGATGGATATCTATCAACTTTTTGTACATAGAATACATAGAGAACTTTTCTATCTCAACAGTCTTTCTCCCATTCCCAATCCAGTCCTTAGCAAGCTTGTTGTAATTGTAATTGTAATTGTAATGCTGTGCTTTGGCAGAAAAAAGTCCTATAAATCCCAGCATGCCTTGATCAATATGGCTAACAGGGCATGCTGGAAAATTCATGACTTTCTTTTGTCTATACTTGCATAGGATGAACCCTAAAATATATGTATTACAGACTCAGGCAGAAACTGAGTTTGCAATGGCTTCTCCTTTTATTTGCATCACCAGTAAGAAACCTGTGCTTTCAAAATTTCAAATGATGAATAGCAGGAACATTTTACTATTAAGACTTTCAACAGGGTAATTCCAAATACTGGCTCAAACAAATTATTGCTGATTAAAAACAACAATGAAACATTGTCAGGGCACTACTTCCCAAAGGTATCCCACTACCTTAAATCGCTACTTTAAATGACCCCCATGTGGCTTTCAATACAATTTTGTTTGACCTTTCAAGAGCACCAGCGGGGCATCTGATTGGGGCAGGTCACCTATGTGATCTGGCACTAGTGTGGGTTCTGTTCGTCTCAGTGCTTCTTTTTCCTCCCCTTTCTTTCTAAATGTTCTCTTTTTAAAAGCTCTTCTGAAATGCCACAGCATTCTCTCCATTTGTGCTTTCTCTTGTATTGTTTTCTCAGTGACTTTCAAGACATATTAACCCATGGCATGCTACTTAAATGTTTAATTAAATTTTGCTGGGAAGGTTGAAGTATAACCACTTTTCAATTGCTTTATCTGATGCAACTTTCTGCTCTGTTTCTTTCATTTGCTTGTCTCCTTCCATGCCTTCATCCATCACTCTGACCCCGGGGGGAAAAGTGCTGATCCCTTCACCTGCAACCACAGCGGCCCTAGAAGCACTTCCCTCTGGTATGGTCCCCTGCCACTGCAACATGTGCAAATTCTGGAACTATCAAGGCAAAGGCAGTTGGAGGGGTCATTTTACCCAGTTGCTGCTGCTTTGGGAGGGAAGATTAACACTGAGTAAAGGAGGAACTAATGATTGTCTTTTATCCCTGCGTCAGTGACATTGGATTGTGTAACAGAGGAGTGACTCTCAGATTGAGACAGGCTTCAGACAACATTGTCTGACCATACTCACTGGCTGAGTATGAGACCAAGTGTGGAATGTCTTTGAACTGTGGGTTGTTACTGAAACCTGGATTGTGTTGTATGAACCCAGGAAGGATAACAAATTATGGTGAACAACCCACAGCTCACAACCCAGCACCAAACCATGTGTCCAATTCTTGTTTTCTTCCACCCTCACCCCCTCAAGGGCAACAAGCCAGGGCTTGTCAGCACAGCTGAGTTCAGAGAACATTATACTGCACATTTCAACAGCAATCCATAGTAAAATGATAACTGACACTCCACCCAAATCAACCTTGACTATGTTTGTTGGTGCCATATTCTACAACAGTTTCTGCATTAATCTTTAACATATCATTATTAGTACAGAGTTATCCCATTCAGTCCCATGGATTCTCTGGCACTGAATTACTCAGGAATCTGTTCTGTCCCCCATGCTATTAAATATCTATATGAAACCCCTGAATGGGATCATCTGGAGTTTTGGAGTGCATTGCCATCAGTATGCTAATGACATGCCGCTCTGTTTCTCCTTTTCAGTGTGAGCAGGAGAAGCTGTAGATGTGCTATGACAATGGATTGAAAGAGGACCAACAAACTGAAAACAAATCTAGACAAGCCTGAGATGATGTTGGTGGGTGGTTCCTTTAACTGGATGGGGGCTGTTCAACCTGTTCTAGATGGAGTCACACTCCCCATGAAGGAGCAGGTTTGTAACTTGGTGGTGCTCCTTGATCCGTTTTTGTCACTTGAGCCTCAGGTGGCTTGGCTGACTCAGAGTGCCTTCTACCAGCTTTGGCTAGTGGCCCAGTTGCACACCTACTTGGAGAGGGACAATCTGGCTTCAGAAATCTATGCTCTGATGGTCTCTAAATTAGATTACTACAATGCACTCTACATGGGGCTCCTTTGAAGATGGTTCAGAAGGTGCAGCTAATGCAGAATGCTGCAGCCAGATTAATAACTGAGACCTGAAGGTCTGAACGCTTTGGGCCAGTTCTGGACCACTTGTGCCAGTTGCATTAGTATGCTTCAGATGTGAAATGGTATAGAAATGAAATATTATTAGTAGTATTAATGAAAGATTCTGGCCTCCAGTCCTGAAGGACCACCCCTTGCACTGCATCTGGCATAGGGAAAGGATTCACAGTGGAATAAACACCATATCCAAAGCCTTGACATGTATGGCAATCTTTTTCTTTTTTAATTGAACAGAAAATCACAGTTTTACTATGGGCACAATTCAGTCAAAACTGAACATTAAAAAAAATTGTTTTGATTGGACAGTCAAATGTGCTTAATTATTTTACTGAAACCAATAGCAGTCAAATGTGCTTTATTTTCATTGTAGTATTATTCAGGATCTCTTATAACTGGGGACCAAGCTGATGACTGTAGGACATTTGGGGACACCAGTAGCATGCACTTATTTATGAGGGCAGACTTGAAAATTCTGACGGCAAAGGGGTTCTTTGAGAATTACATTTCCTTGAAAAAGGTTTGTTGAAGAGTTCTGTTTGACACCACCCCACTGTGAACATCACCAGGTTCAGACATCACAGCAGCCCTTGCACCAGGAGGGCAATTAGGCAAATTGTGCAGTGTGCAGCTGGAGCACATGAGAAGGGGTGGGGAATAAGCCACTGTGATTCATCAGGCAAATCAAAGCAGTTATACAGCATGTCCACCATGTAAGGGCTTATATTCCCATCCAAGAGACTTGTGTAACAGTTTAGTGTTAATTAGCGGTACATTAACCTGGTTAAATTAGTGATAGCCATCTGGCTTGTGACATCTCCAGGGCAGACTTTCAGGCTGAAGCACTGACCTCTCATTCTGGAGTACAACCAATAGCTTTACCCATTATTTGATTCACATTACCAATCAATAGAATAGAAACAAAAAAAAATTATCTATTTGTGTAAAGCTCCCTGATATCATTGATTAACATGATGTATAGATGAGATAGGATTTTTTGATCCCTTTAACTTTAGACTACAAATCTACCAAAATAAAAAAGCAAGTTGATGTTCATTCTCAGGTTGTATTTTTCTATATTCAGGAAACAATGCATGACAGATTTTACAATATTGCTTTTGTTTTAGAAGAAAGTGAAGAAATATTTTCCCAGCCCGTTCGCTTAGGCTTAACATATGCATTAGCAGTGATGAGCATTTTTGTTGTCTTCTCTGAACTCTGTATAGCAAAGTGGCTTTTCTTCTTCTCCTTTCTCTGTCTCAGCATTTAGCTTTGGTGTGAAATGCTCTATTAAAATATTTATTCTGAAAGTTAAGCTTCTATCAATCAAGTTGAAACTGTAGAATATTAAAGTGAGATTGACAAGAGAAGTCTATGGGTGAAGTTTTAATTGATGTTATTATTGCTGAATTTGTGCAATCCTGGGGCACTGACATGCTTCTATAAACACCAGATCACTTCCCAGTAAACTGACATGCAGAACAACCAGGATATTCCCTGGTTCACTGCCCCTTTGCAGGCATCTCTGGAATTCAAGAAGGGGCTCTAGTATTCTTGCAACACCACTATATAAATCTTGTAAGCTTCATGTGCAGTACTTTTTAAGATGTTCCTGTGACTGATAGGGAATCTGTGATTAATGATGCCTATAAGAGGTAAGGGGACATTTCGGAAACTAGACACATGTACAGTGATAATAATAGGATAGTGTTAGTTAAAGGGACTAACATGAAAACCAACTGAAGACTTTCCAAGTTGGAAAGAAAGTAGCAAGTGGTCAGCAAAAGAAAATACTTTCTTGACAAATATAAACAAAGAGCTGAACAGTCATATAGAGAAGAGGTCTCCAGATGGATTCTCTGAGAGGAAGGTTTGAGAAGATCCTCTGTCAAGGGACCAACCAGGCATGGCATCACTTAGTGCTGTGTCTGTTTCTTTAAAACTGTTAATAGCAATCCCAGAGCAGAAATCGTTGTGGTGACCGTAACACACGGGGAGCATGGGTTTAACCATTTCTAAGCCCTGCTGCCACTGTCCTGATGTGAATCCACCTCCCATGGCTGCTATTAGTCCAGGAGGGGAAGTAATTGGGTCTGTAATCTAAAAAAGATTTTCAATTTATTATACAGATATAAATTATCAGGTAAGTTATGGAGCTACGTGGCATTTTGAAGGACTAGATGAAATGCATATGTGTATGAATGAATGCCAAAATCTTCCTCCCCTGAAACATGACAGGGAGGAAATATTCTTATACATTCTTATATGTCAAGCAAGCATATGTGAGATTGCTCACATATGACCACATATGGTATATTTGTAGAAAGATAGCTGATGAGCCCCTGAACATCTGAATGACTTGTTAAGGCACAAGATTTACTTTCTGAAGCTCTGGCATGCTAGAGGAGCCTCATGGACTCTGCAAAGTAGCATGCCACATCATTTCACATGGTGAATGTGTTGCTTGAATTCACATTCAGTAGGGCAAACTGCTCTTGCTATTCCAAGGCCAGACTGTCACTTCCAGGAGTTAATGTTTTATGGTCAGTACAGAGGAAGTTGCCTTGCAGTGAATCAGGCTGTTGACTCATTGAGATCAGTATTGCTGATTTAGATGGACAGCAGCTTTGCATGGTTTCAGGTTAATCCAGTTCTACCTGGAGATGCCAGGGACCAAACCTAGGTTCTTTTGCATGTAACACATGTGCTTCACAATTGATTCTTCCTTCTAAAGATCACTTGGCACACAGGGATGAGTCCAAGACAATGTCTTCTATTGCTGGGAGCTTGAGGGACTAGAGGAAGCAGAACCCCTTCAGAAACAAGTGTCGCATTTCCCCACACAGATTTCAGTTCTGAAGACTTGTTTGTCATCATTATTTCAGTCCTGTATGGATTTAACTTGAATTGTTTCAGTCATCCATTTGTCTCCGTGGTTAAATGCCATGTTGCAATGGGGCAACTACTGCTATTTCAAGGCTGTAATATCAAGCAGCTTAATAATGGAGAAGAAGCTGCATCAAGGCCTTAGACTGACTGTCCCTTGGCTATGAAATGATGAACTACAGCTTCAACATTTCAGATACATCATCACTTCAAGAATGTTAAAATTCCCCAAGAGGAATTATGGGCCACTCTCATTTGTGACGGAACATGGCAACCTCAGATGGCCAAACAATTGCAGTAAGCATAAATAATGGGATAAGAAACTGTCAGGCAAGCTAGCATTGATGGACAGGGATTTCTGATGCTTGTAAAGATTCATGCTAAACTTGAATTGGCCAGAGATCATGAGACTGAATATACATAACAAGTGGAGCTTGCTGTCTCTTGTACTGAGAGCAGAATCTGCCTCCTTACCATGAGGTAAAACTGAAACTGACTATCATGTGTTTGAGCACATGGCATATTTTAGTGAATAAAATGTTAAAATATTTCTCAGATAGAACTGGAAAAGTGGGGAGTCTTCATTTTCCAAACCAAAACCACTTCTAATCAATGGACTTTAATCATAATCTAGGTTTGAACTTGGTTTATGTTTAGGAAGGAATTTTGCTAGATGTTTAGGGAGGAATTTTCTCCCAGCTCCTGTTCAATCAATTTTATTCCCCTCACAAATTTTATCCATAAAACAACTCTGTAATGTAGGTTAGGCTGAAAGATAGTGGCTGACCCAGCTTCATTCAGCAGTTTTGATGAAAGAATGGGAATTTGAACATTGATTTCTGCAGCTCAAGTTCACTTCTCTCACCACTGTACCACCCTGGCTATCAACTGACTGTTTACTCCAATTATATTACTTTTCACTGTTGAGTGCTTTGTATTTTGAGCATCTGATATTAGCTACTTTTTGTAGTACTGCAGCTGTCTGGAAAGTAAGTCAACACATATGCTGTTTGCATGAATGATACAGTTTAGTCAGTTTATTATGTGTGATGGTCTCATGGATACTGGTTGACAATCAAAATGTGAATGGACTTGGAGAAAAAGAGGAGAATCTGAAGCAGATTCATCTATATGAAGCAGATGATAATTTATTTGAAGCTGCAACTGTTTTGAATATAGGGCAATGATGAAAAGCAATTGCTTCTTGAGTATGTAATCTAAATATAAAAGGTATCAATCCTATTATAAGCCTAATCACATTCTTGGTTCTATTTCTGTAATTATTTCCTAAGACAATTTTGTATTGGTAATCATAGCTTCTTGTGCAAACCTCTGTATTAACTTAATGTTTGTCAGCAGAGCTACAAAGCAGTCATTGCTATGGCTATAGTAACTAATATATTTCTTGGAAATATCTTCACATTAGGAGGAATTTATGGAACCAGTCTTGCCTAACAATTTTGGGACCATCATCATACTCTTTAGAAGTCACTTCAGACATCAGATACAATTGATCTGTCCTCTTCTCACAACTCCTTCCAACCAGATCAAGACCAGAGGTTTCTAACTTCAGTCTTTATTTAGGCAACCATGTGTCACAGGAGAAAACCAAGAGCTTTCTGTTCTACCAGAGTGGCAACCAGTTACTTAAAGTTAGAAAGCATCATTCATCACTTTTTTACAGCCAATGAAAGTCCCTGGAGAAGACATGCTTCCCCCAGAGATATATAAAGAATATTCAGAATGGTGGACACCAATTTTAACTAGTTTATTCATCTAAATAAAATCCACTGATTAATGCCCCTGGCTAGAAATTAAGTATTATATTTCCAATATATAAGAAAGGTGACAGGAGCAATGCACAAAATGATCAACCTATTGGTCTGCTAGGTATTTCCTCAAAGCTATATTCATGGCATCTTCTTCAAAAAGTATTAGGCTGGCTAAATACAAATCAAATTATACATGAAAAACAAGCTAGTTTTAGGAACTGATTGGACTTATGCTGACAGTTTATTATAGCAAAGTGATCGCACTAAGGCTTTATGGGTCTAAAATTTGGAGGACTATGCTATGAGGGTTTTGGACATAGTGCAGAATAGTGCAGGGGAGTAATGGTGGTGGGGTGGATAACTGACAGTCTACCATTGAAGCTACCAACAAATGCTTTTGTCTCCATCCAAAGAAAATAAGGCACTCTTTAATTAAGTTCCATTAAAATCAAGGGAACAAGTTAAACATGAGTAGATTAGTCCTTGATTCCTTTGGATTGAGCCTTTGAACACATATAAAATGTTGGTGGGTATTTCAGAAACCCACAAAAAATATCACATAAACTGGTCTTTCTGTAAGATCCCAAATGCACAGTACTCATGCTCTTGAGCAGGAGCAGCAATGAAGTATCCT
The DNA here is from genome assembly GCF_004798865.1 of Varanus komodoensis. Lineage (NCBI taxonomy): Eukaryota > Metazoa > Chordata > Lepidosauria > Squamata > Varanidae > Varanus > Varanus komodoensis. Next base: position 23,591,669 of record NW_025335438.1, read on the forward strand.
TCAGACACAACGATCAAATTACCAGTGATGTTTCAGAACAATAGGGTACTGGCACAGGATCAGACTATGGTTCAGTTCTTTGAAAGCAAAAGTCTTGGTCTTGTTGTGGCATTTATTTTCCATTAAATGCCCGGCTTCTGCAGGCAATCTTTGCAGCAACAGGGGACCACCTTCCTGTCAGACAGTTCTCTTCTATTGACAATTATCTCTTAATTACTTCTGTCCTTTCCAGAGTGGCAACACCTTGAGGAATTTTCATTATAGCATGTCATTATCGCCTTTCCACCTCCTTCAACTTCCAGCACCTCCTTCAACTTCCACCCAGCTGTAATGAGGTTTGGTATTAATCCCATCTCAGTAAACCTGAATAATCACAATATTTTGTTGTTGTGAAATTAAACAAACAATCTATACATAATGCTACAAGAACAAAGTCAGATTTAGAAGGGCATTTCTGATTGGCTAATCAGTACACACAGTAGTTGCCTGGGAACCATTTAAGCAGTCAGCAGACACAATGTAAGTCCTAGAACCTGGAGGAAATTAGTAGATTTAGGCTTTTCCCATATGCTGTGTCATCTAAAAAGCATTACAAATGGAAGTATTTAGCTTTTTTACTATCAAAAATTCAGCAGTTCTGTTTTGTCGGGTTTCAAGACAGGTGGTCTAAAGCAGCCTTATCCAAATGGATGTCTTCCAGCTGTGTGAGACTATAATCCCCATCATCCCCAGTCAGCTGCTGGCTGTAAATGATTAGCATTATTGTCCCACAAAACTGGAAGGCACCCAGTTGGAAAGTCTCCATTGAAACAACCAAAATTTCTGAGAACTCCTCCTGCCTCCTCCATACTTTAATGAGGATTTCTTAGCTTTCAAGCTGACTGTTTAGATGCTAGAACCATTAAGCAACTAATGTACAAGGGAAGCACCTACTCAGAATCATGAGCAATGAATTACCTGTCAGACTGTCTTCCTTCATCTGCAGTAAAACACTAAAGCTGGCTTCACGTGTTTCGCCTCTTCAGCTTTCCAGCTATTGTGAATGATTCATAAACCATAATGCCACAATGTCCACAATTTCATGATGTCCTTTATCACTAGTCCATCCTCCTTATACAAATAAAGAAGAGAGCCATGCTCATTCCACACTGAAGGAGTATAGTGATACCCCAGACTGTCACTCTGGACATACAGGACCTATGAAACCAGAGCATAAGATGCTTCTGGCCAACGGACGGGACAGCCTTCTGATGCAACACCAGCATTCTGAAGCTGCCTTTTCTAAAGTGATAGGCAGTTTTCAGCCAGGCCGTGCATAGTTTACACTTTTGCTTTATTTTTCTGAATAGTTTATAATTTTAGCAAGATTTCTACAAATGGGCACACTTTTGTTGAGTCATTGGCTTTTGTTCTAAGGTTTCTATTGTGAACTTTGTGGGAACAATAGGCCAAAATGCTCACTCCCTGGCCTTAAAAATTACAGATCTATAAACTGAGTTTTCTTCACAGCTATATGCTGACAAAACTGACAGTGAAAGGGATGGATTTGTTTTTGGTAGAGCAGCTGGAAGGGTTCAAGGTAATACTGAAGCCATTCATAATTGTCCACCTATAGATGCTGATTGACATTTTAAGTGAATAAAAGAACACCATGACCAATTTATTTCCACAGACTGTTTCTACCTCAGAACACCTTTGATACAGTGCAACATACAGGCTTTGTATTAGATTGGGCACTTGTTGAAATATAAAATGTTTCTTACTTATAATTTAAATAAGTTCTTTGAATCAGACCTGCATATTCTGGAACCAATAGGCTTTCTCCACATTGTGCTCATTTGGAGATTTGTTTGTTACACTGGGGGCAGAATTTGCACAAATTCTAACATGACTAAATGTACACTTGTAGAAGTGTAACCAATTAATAGACAATGGAATTAAAAGTGTCTGACAGTCCACAAAACACAGAGGGAATTGTGTGTGTGTGTTTACATTCTATCTTTGTGAATCATCAGACATCCTTCTTTCTTTTAAAACCCACTGATAGCATGAGAATACTGAAGCTATCAATATAAAAACTAAATTTCTGTTTACTGTTAGGAATGTATACTGCTTCAAACCTTTCAAGTGAGCTTTTGCAACTTTGGCAGAAGATTACATCCTTACTTTTGTGAGTTTGAGTTTATTGACAACGTTACAACTTTTACCTGTCAAACCTAATAGCCTGACCTTGCCATACTTTCCCTTTATTAAGAAAATTAATGGCTAAATATCCTCTAGATATTTTTAATGCCATCAGCCTTCCCAAATGGATGCCTTTCAGATGTGTTGCACTGCAACTGTCATTCCCAGCCAGTAGGTTGGAGATGGATGGATTTGGAAGTACCCAGAAGGTCCTAAAATGGGGCTTGCCTTTTTCTTCCCACTACAACTAAAGTTGATAATGATGTTTTCTAGTCCACTAAGGGGAACAAAAGAAGAGAAGCTGCATTTTTCTGAGTGGCACCAAGTGACAGAGGGCTAGTCTTTGGCTCTAAAAAGGGCTCATTGGGGGCTGCTTTTCTCTAGGGATCCGATGTGGGGAATTGGATTTGGTGCTGCTGGAAGTGAGAAAGATGGCTGCTTTTGGTGCACATCTAAAAGGCTGCTGGCTGGCTTCCAGAAGAATCAGAATCAGAATAATAAGGAGGGGGCAGGCGGGAATCTGGGAAAGTGGGCCATTTCCAGACACTGGAATCTAGTGGGCATGCAGTCTCTGGTATAACCAAAATGAGCACTTGGAGGGAGAGGACTTGGAGCAGGGCAGACACAAATGAGGCAAGCATGGCTCTTGACCAATTGGTGCATTATCAGCAGAAGAGGGCAAGTCAATTTGCTGATTGGGGTGCAGAAAGAAGTCATGCCCATTTTCAGAAGTCCCCTCCCAAAGGGATGGGACCAGGCATGCTCATAAGAAGGGTACCTGGAACTGAATACTGGATTAGGTTCAACAAATCATTCTGTGGAAACTCAGATATTCATTCCAGGTGTTTGTGTGTGTGGAAAATGCCTGCTCCCAGACCTTTCCTTCTTCTGAATTGGTTCCAAATTCCTACCAACTTCCCACCTCCTTCTCCAACTTTCCATGCTGTTTCAAATGCCATTCCAGAAAATCCTCTCTAGCAATCAAATATCCTGCTGGCAGACAGTTGGAGTTTGTAGAATTCAATGCTGTATTTCATGCGATTTTTCTGCAACTGATGAGTTAGACTCTGTTTATCTTGCTATCATTATCTACTGCTTCTCTGCATTCACTGAACTTTGTTGATTTCAAATTGTGACAACTCAGTCCTCAAATGTCCTTTCTTCTGAATTTCCTGCTGGTTTTATTGTTTTATTGCTTTGGGTTTACTGCTGCAGTCTTACTGCAGCTTTCCTGTATGGTGTTTTAGATTGCTTTAAAGTTGGTGGTTTATTGAATGTGTGTGCAAGTGTAAACCACCTTGTGCAATTATTAGAAAGATGGATACAAGTGTACCAAATAAATACATACATTAGAAACTGCTTGGGATGGCATATAGTGTTATCCAGAACAAATGGAAACAGTCTGTACAGGAGGATTTTTTTTTTTAAATACAAGGTTGATGATTTAACGTATTAGTGTAAACACATCTAATAAATTATAACATTAAATTAATTTGAAATGGCATCCTAAGAATTACTTTAAATGAATAAATTTTATTTAAGTAAATATATATATTTCCTAATGAAGCAATAACAATATGAAAAAGGAGCATCAAGCTCAATGGGAAGATCACTGAATACTGCATTCAAAGAGCTGTGTCAAACATTAATTTACCCTGACAACATCTTGACAAGGCTTATGAAAATATTAATCCTCATTTGCAAAAGAGTAAAACCATGAAATGCATCTAAAAGGCAGGGGAAAAAACCTGGAAAAAATACACTAATAAGATTCCCAAGTGTAGCACTTCATGTACACAAATGCTTTATTAGAGCAGTTACAGCTAGTATTGAGTGATAGATAGCCATGTTTGCCATGGTCTAGTGCCACTGTACAACTGCATTTATTATTCTAAAATGCCCACCCCATCTTTCTGTGAAAGTACACATTGATACACTCAGACTATGTAATGTAAATGTAACAAAACAATCACATATAAATTTACAACCAAAGAATGAGAAAATGTATATTGAATACTTGCTGAAAATGAAGCAGTGACACTGTATTGTTTAAAAGTTACTTGAGGAACTATGGTAAGAGAAAATGTTCTTGGAGAAAGGAATCAAACTCCTATTTCTTTGAGTTTGAACTTGATTTGGATTGGACACCTTCCAATTAAGGATAGTCCTCTGCAAACTGTCCAAAGCAAAGGGCCAATCTCTGTAAAGTAGGACATCTGGTCACCCTGTCCCTGAGGAACTATTCTTACCTGCGTCAAATGTTGATGGGTCTTTTCTGAACCTGTCAGCATATCATTTTTATGCAAGGATGCTTGTTATTACACAGTCTTGTGTCGTCTTTTTAACGCACTTGAAAATGTGGTGGTAGCCACCAGCTCAAAAGATTTTAAAAGGGTAGCAGATGAAGAAGTCTATTAATGGCTCTCACAAACTATAAGTAAATTTAAATTTGAAAACAAGCTGTTGAGGACCAAGAGCAGGGTGGAATGATTGACTCCATTGCCTGCTTATGGGCTTCCTAGAGTCATTCAGCTGGTGAAAGGAGAAAGGATGCTAAATTTGCTGAATGTGGAATGTGGTCCCTGCACTCTTTTTTGGTGTATAGCAGGAGCCTATTGATGACATGCAACCTTCACTGCACTGCCCCCATTTTTTACCCAAAAGCAATGGTGCTTGTACAGCTACAGTGCATTAAAAGGGTCAAGTTTAGCTATCCCTGAAGCTACATTTGACCATTTTAGCCTCTGTAGCCACTCTGTAGCATTAAAAGATCAAATCTAACTTGAGAACTTGTGTACAGAGTATTAGAAGCCCTTTTGCTACAAAATTTTGGGATCAAAACAACCAATCTTTTTTTAAATTTTCTTCAGTTTCACAGAATACAGCCCATAGATGGTAAGAGTCTAGAGGCAAAAAGCCACCTCCCAAACTTTCAAAATTGTCAATACTTGGCTTATAGTTCTGCCTACAGTCTTTCCTCCTACCGTTATTTAAATTACATCCAGGATCCTTCTACAAATCAGGCATTCCTTCTGCTGGATGTTGTCAGGTAATTATGAGAGACCTTTGATCATCTGCCCCATTGAGATCAGAAGTTCCACATACACCGAAGACTAAATGCACTCTCTGTCTTCTCCTTAGAAACGCAACAGTTTTCTGTGTTTCTGATGAATGCATTAATTTGGTGCATTCCTCCCTGTTTAGATGTAAGTAAATTATGGTAATCCTGTTCTTCTACACAGTATGTGTTCAGCTTTGCAGCTTTTCTAAGCTGGAGAGAGCTTTTTGTTCTTTTTTAAAACATCTTTTGGCATAAATGTGTATTATAATATTGTATCCCAATTTCTCAGTATCTTTCCATGTGTTTGCCTCAGCTTCTTGGGCAGATGAAATGCATTCATGTGCTAATAAAGTCCTTACTTTACTGGCTTCAGTCAGCTGTACCCTCTTTCATTTTCTACTTAGCCTCACCCCATATTGTTTTTATTACACTGGCTATCAGCTGACAAAGGTACAACCACATAGCAATTTGCAGCTACTTCCAAGTCTAAGATAGTTTGTGAACTGCAGCTCAAAGAGGTTAGGCTGGATGGTATATGAGTGGGCTCAGACAGCAAGTCAAGGGTTGTGAATGGCTTAAGCGTTTGATGTTCTTAAAACATGGATTATTTTGCTGTCTGAACTCAGCTGCAATAACAAACCATAGCCACAAACAACCCATGAAACGAATCCATGGCTTGTTGTTGGGTTCACAACTGTGGTTTATTCACCAGGTTTGTTCATGTAGTTAGCTTCAAACAGTGATAAACCCCTTTCAATGACAATGTATACTCAGCCCTTGCATTTTGCTTATCATGTTTTTGAACCCATATTCCTCTGATGTAAACAGTACTGGCAGCCTCAAACCACACACAAAGCACATGCTAGAGGTCCATCCATTATCACCCAGGTCAGAAATATCTTTAGAAGCAAAATCCACTCCTTAGGTACTTTTATGGAGGTCCTTTGTCAAGAGTCCTCTGTGAAAGAAATAAGGGGGGCTGTTATAAGGAGAGGAGCCTTCTAAACAGTGGTGGCTCAACTGTGGAATACTCTCCCTGGAGAGATTTGTCTGGTGCTGACTCTCCTAGTGCCCCTACGACAACTACAACTACTGTTAATTTTGGAAGTTTCCCCATTTTCCAAGGGTTAACATACACAGATTAGTATGGGACCCACGGGCAAGTGCCCATCAGGCCCATGCATTAAGACGGCCCTGTGTGTAGGAGAGATGGGGGAAACACCTCATGCACAGACCCATCATAGTTGGTTGGGATGTGGATCTTCCTTTCTCAATACGCCTGTAAAGTTCAAAAAAAGGTAGATCTGCCCTGTGTTGGTATGCTTTTTTTCTAGTGTACCCACACACTCTTCTGAACATAAACATTTTACAGTACACAATTGCTAGTAGAGCTGGATGTCCTTGAAACTATAGTGAGAAAGAAAATAAAATATCTAGACATAATGCCTTCCATACTCTGTTCAAACCAAGTTTCCTTGGACTGTAACCTGCTCTGCTGATCACACCTTCAACAATTTTTTGTGCAAGACCTGGAAAGGATTGATGGTGTTAAGTCTGATTCCTTGAAGCAAGTTTAGGAGCATGAACCTCAGGTATATATACCTTTCATTTTGGGAAAAAGTAGAAATAAGATAAAAAAATTTACCTTAAAAAAGGTTAGCTAACAAATCACCTGTAAAGTTTCTTTGGAAAAAATACCTTGCCCAAAAGTAGATTTTTCAGGAAAAAGGTTAGACAATGACCATTTTCAAACCAGTTTCAGGAATCTTGCCAGCAAAATGTAGCTGCATGAAAATAAAATGCTCCTGTTGGATCATGTAACTTTTGGGGTTGATTTGTGTATCTGTCCTGCTTTGTCATTTGTGCAGGCCTACAAATCTGGCAGAGGATGTAAGTTCTTAAAACAGATTGAATACAGAAGAAAGGGAGCTCAGAAATGCAAATGAAAATAACTGAGAATCTAATAATCAGAGCCCAATTATGTCTGTTAAATTAGAAATAAGCTGGAGTTCTTATCAAACTGGGCCATTCAGAGCCACTGACAGAGCTCTGAAATATGCCATGGATCTGAAGATAAACAACACAGATGGGACCTGAAGCAATATGATTATATCTCGATTTGTTCAAAATGACTGAAGAGTGTTAACTAATGTCTATTTCATGATGGGGTTGCTTAATTTCCTCTCCAGAGCAATCATCAAAATTTAGAACATTAGCAAACTGAAAAAGTGCTCTAGGAAAACCCAGCTTTTCCAACAAACAGTTGCTATCACATATCTCTCTGAAGCCATGAGGTCTAAGCAGTTGCTTTCTTTGTAAACAACAACTGAAAACTTGTGGGATAGTATCCAGAGTGTCCCAGAAATAGCACTATTAAATTTGTACCAGAGGCCAACGCTTGCTCAACATGACTAGCACTAAAAGAAATTTGCTTTCCCATCTAAAATTGGGGAGAAAGTTGCTTTTCCATCTAAAGTTGCTTTCCCTTTTAAAAAAGTTGCTTTGCCATCTAAAATTGGTGCCACCACAAACTTTTAGTGGTAAATTATTACTTTTCCAGGTTGTGATAGTTAAACAAAAAGCAATAGAAAGAGCACACTGTTGGGTCTTTTCCATGGAGATTTAGGGCATACTCCAATGTGTCCCATACTCTCCAAACACAGATCCATATGTGCATCTAATGCATGGAATAAGGCATGGTGGTGATTCTACTGCTGCTGCACTTTACATTGTGTATTTTATTGAGTTAGATAAAGGTGAAGCACTCAGGATTGAGAATGATGGAGGTTGAGGCACTGATAGGAAGCAGTGTAAGGAGATGGGCTCAGCCTCCTCCCTTTCTGTCTCCACTTTGTAGCATGGCCCTTTCCCCGCTCTCCTCGGTGCATTTGCCATCTTGCAGTGGAATGCAGTTTTGTTCTTTCTGCACTGACTGTGAGTGACTCAGCCTCTAGCTCTCCAAATATCTTCAGGTTCTAGCACTGGAGAATCAGGACCTATGTGGTAGGACTCAGAAAAATCCTATCCCAGTTTGCATTCCAGAGGATTGTTGTCCTTCTTGCCAAAAATTAGTGTCTACTGCCTGAATTGTTCACTAGGCTATAGCATATTACAGCCAGGTTGTAGAAGGATAGGTGAATGTAGTTAAGTATTCTAGGTCTCCATTTCACAGATGAGAAAACAAGGGAATTCTGCACAAAGCTATTAATTTGCTGCATTTATCTTCAATGTCATTGCTGAACTGAGCTATGAGTACTACAAGAGAAGTAGTGAAATAGACAGTAATGGAACTGACATTTTCTTTCACTTTCAGAAATAGTGCTGTATTTCCATGTTCTTAAAATTATACCAAAAGCGCTCTTTAGAAACAGATGCAAAACTGTAATGTCATGATTTTAATCTAAATGTTATATGTAGCAAAATTATAGCACATGTATGACTTGAACTTGGCTACAGTAATTCATAAGGCTGATAACAATGCTACAAATGGAAGCTGATGCCTGGTTCCACTCCCATTGTGGAAAGTATCCCATGCAGTCACATGCATAACTGAGATGCTGGATTGTTATCATTAGCTGGTGGATAGATGTGTTCTGTCAATATATGCACAGAGTTACTCTTACGACTTCCATCTATTCTCATTTGCCGTTTTTTGGCTAGCTTGAAATGGCTAAGATATTTGTGTTTTCTGTTATGATTTGACACGTCTAGGCTTTTATTTTAAAAAGAGTGAGTGTACTTAGAATGAAATAAGAGAAGTAGTGGTTGTAAGCAGAGGGCAGAGCATCCAAAATGATCCATACAAGATTTATATACATACATAAGTGTAGTCCTGTTATGGCCCTTGTTGTAAGTTCATGATAATCACTATGTTTTATTATATTGTTGGGCAGAGGTTAATTGCGCCTGCTTTCTTTCAACTCTAACTCCTTTTAGAGTGCCAGTTTCTGCCATCAACCTCACCATATTTTACTCTATACCTCTGACAACCAATGCCCCTGCTGGAAGTTTTTTATCTATACTCCTCTAGATCCCAACAGCTGGAGACATCAGTCCTTGAATGACATCCTTCCTTTTAACTTTTATTTATTTATTTATTTATTTATTTATTTGGAGTGCTTGTATGCTGCCCCATTCACATAAGCCTCGGGGCGGCTTCCAACAAATAAATAACAATATACAAAAATATACAGAATTGGAAACATCCCGGAGTTAGATAAAAGCAATAAATAATTTAACAATCAGTTAAAATAACATTTAAATAAAAAGGTCTTGACCTGTCGCCGAAAAGCAAATAATTAGGGTGCCAGGCGGACCTCTCTGGGGAGTGCATTCCACAGATGGAGCACCATCGCAGAGAAGGCCCTCCTCCGGGTACTCACCCAACTAATTTCCTTCACGGAGGGTTCCCGGAGAACGGTCTCTGCTGCCGATCTTAGAAGGCAGGAGGGCAAGTATGGACTGAGGCACTCCTTCAGGTACACAGGTCCCAAGCTGTTTAGGGCTTTATAGGTAAGCACCAGCACCTTGAATTGGGTCCGGACTTCAATGGGGAGCCAGTGAAGCTGACAAAGGACTGGGGTTATATGAGAACAACGTCCAGTCCCCGTCAGCAACCTGGCAGCTCTAGTTTGCACCAATTGAAGTATCCGGACCGTCTTCAGGGGCAGCCCCACGTAGAGCGCATTGCAGAAGTCTAATTGGGAAGTGACCAATACATGCATCACTGTCGCCAGGCAATCACTGCGTCCAGGTAGGTACGCAGCTGATGGATCAGCCGAAGCTGATGGAAAGCACTCCTCGCCAAGGCTGTCACTTGAGCTTCCAAGGTCAGCTTCGGGTCGAGGAGCACCCCCAAGCTGCGGACCCTGTCCTTCAGAGGGAGTGCTACCCCATTCAGGACAGGGTTCAGGTCCCCCACCCCAGAGTCCAAACCACCCACCAACAGGACCTCCATCTTGTCTGGACTGAGCTTCAGTTTGTTGGCCCTCATCCAGCCCATTACCTCGGCCGGGCACCGGTTCAGTACAGCCACTGCCTCACCTAGATCAGTTGAGAAAGAGAAGTAGAGCTGGGTATCATCAGCGTACTGATGATTCCGCAGCCCACACCTCCTAATGACCTCTCCCAGCAGTTTCATGTAGATGTTAAATAGAAAGGGGGACAAAATAGAGCCCTGCGGAACTCCATGGCATAGCTGCCATGGCACAGAGCCACAGTCCCCCAGCACCACCTTCTGGAATAGGCCATTGAGATAGGAGTGGAGCCACTGCAAAGTAGTGCCTCCAACCCCCAATCCCGCTAGCCTATCCAGAAGGATACCATGGTTGATAGTATCGAAAGGCACTGAAAGGTCCAGGTGAAACAACAGGGATGCACTCTCCCTATCTCTCTCCCTGCACAGGTCATCATACAGGGCGACCAAGGCAGATTCAGTACCATAACCGGGTCTGAAGCTGGACTGAAATGGGTCCAGATAATCAGTTTCATCCAAGAGTGCTTGGAGTTGTCTCGCCACCACCCGCTCTAACACCTTGCCCAAGAACGGGATGTTGGCCTCCGGTCTATAATTGGTGGCCATCTTTGGATCCAGGGATGCTTTCTTCAGGACTGGCCGGACTACTGCTTCCTTTAAAGGGGCAGGTACCCAGCCATCCCTCAGAGAGGCATTGACAACCTCCACGATCCAGGTCCCTGTCCCGTGCTTGGCTTTGTTAAGTAACCAAGATGGGCAAGGGTCCAATAAGCAGGTGGTGGGACGTACTCGTCCAAACACCTTGTCCACATCATCAGGCCGCAATAACTGAAACTCATCCAACAATTTAGGACCAGACGGCAACATTGATTCCTCCTCTGAAGGCTCTGAGTTACTAGTGGAGTCCAGCTCGTGACGAATCTGAGCAATTTTCTCCTTAAAATGCTTGGCAAAGTTGTCACAGTGGGCCGTTGAGGGTGGTACAGGATCTTTTTTAGGGCCCGGATGAACCAGCCCATGTACCACCCAAAAAAGCTCCACTGGACGGCATTGTGAGAAGGCAATGGAAGCCGAGAAGAATTTCTTTTTCGCCGCCCTCACCGCCACAGCATAGGCCTGATAATGGGCTTTCAAGTGTATTCAGTCAGATTCATCCCGTGATTTCCTCCACTTACGCTCTAGACATCTCCCAACCCGCTTCATCATCTGTAATTCAGGTGTATACCAAGGGGATGAATGGGCTCTGCCCGGTGGGAGAGGACGCTTAGGAGCAATTGTGTCAATAGCCCTGGATATTTCCCCATTCCACAGTTCAACCAGAGCCCTGGACAGAACAGTCTCAGCATGGAGATTGAAGTCCCCCAGGACCAACATCCTGGAGGTCTTCAACACCAGGCCCAAGACGATCTCCGTCAGCTCAGGCAGGAAGTCTGTTGGGCAGAAGGGTGCATGGTACACCAACAGAATCCCCAGTCTGTCTCGGTCGCCCAACACCAAGTAGAGGCACTCTAGACCCAGCCTCAAGAGAACAGGAAACCCCGTGAGGGAGATGGAAGCTCGGTAAAACAAAGCGACCCCCCTCCCCTCCCCTCCAGGTGTGGTCAGTGCTGGACCAGATACCCGGGTGGGCACAGTTGAGAGAGGGAGGTGTTCCCCCCCCTCACCCGCCCAGGCCTCTGTGATGCAAGTCAGGTTGGCCCCCTCATCCACAATCAGATCGTGAATGAGGGATGATGTATTATGGACCAACCTGGCATTAAGCAGCAGCACTGACAGGCCCGAGGGGTGGTTGATAAGGCTACCTGGACCCTTCCGGCTGGCAAAATAACCAGAAGGGGGAACAGGTGTTAATACCATTTGTCCTTCTGGAAATCTAAGTTTGACACTGGTTATTATTCTATGTGATAACTGATGGCAGCACAGGATTATATCTTGACTACCAATTATCTTGTTAAAACTTGCAGTTGATTTGTAACTTATGCTTTTTTTCTTCAGGTCCTGTTGATCAGATGTGAACAGAACATACATCTTCAGATATTTTGGAGTCCAAGTCCTGATTATTGCTGAAAGGGGCTTCTGGGACTTGATGCATCAAACATCAGGAAATCTCCCTTCTGTCAAACACTGCTCTAGACCACAAACAGATATTGGGTAGCAAAATGGGTAGCAAAATTCTGGGGCTGCTAGGAAAAATGTAAATGGCCATAGGATAATTTGAAATCCTAGCTCCAAACTCAAAAAATTGCTCTGATGTCAGAGTTGGAATTCCAAACTTGAAGCACTGTGCACCTGCCCTTGAGGCCAGCAGAAAGAATGCACTGGCGAGAGTTATGGGCTAGTATGAGTAAACTTAGAGATGAAGTTTAGGAGGCAGAAGGGGGCAGGAAAGAGGAAAACAGGCTCTGTCAGCAACTGTGCTATTCTGGCAACATCTCAGCCTCCTCTATCTGTTTTCTGAAATGCCACAGTTAACTGGTGGGCATTCGCCCTCTAAGCATTTTACATGGTGGGAGAAAAATGGAAAGGACCTTCACTGTCGTGGTCTTGCTACTATGTATAGGATGCCCATAGCACTCTGAGTTTGGAGGGTTAAAGGCAGTCTCACTGTAAACTATTTTTACACAACAAACATGAACCTCTGTAACTCTTTCACTAAGTCTAAATTTCTAATAAAAGTAAGTCTGACTGTAGCCTATGAGACTTACTCCCATGTAAGTGTATGTTTATTTAAAATAAGCCCCTCTGAACTTAAGTTCATATATGCATATTATTTTAAGTCAGGAAGCTTCAATCCACATAGAAGGCCCACCTTCCTTAAATAAGGATTTCCTAAGTAACACCTCATCCTTTTAAAGGACCTTGCTGGGCCTAACACACTCACAACTTCCACAGGATCAGTTGCATAGAAGTGTTCTAACAACCAGTAAAATGTCCACAGGATGATTCTTGGACCAGTCAGCTAGATGAGGACAGGGGGTGCGAGTTGAACCATTTCCTACTCCCTCCACCCCCAGTGGGGGCAGAAATGGTCTTGTCCTTAAAAGAAAAATCTCACTTTTTAATATCACCACAACTTAAAAAGCCATTAGCAGTACTGGCTGCACAGATTGCTGGAAGCTGAAGTCCAGCTCATTTGGAGGGTACCAGGTTGGAAAAGGATGGTCTACAAAATGTTTTGGCTGCCTTTGGAAAAATCCTTCTTGACTTGTAATGGATTGGCATGGATGGCATTTGGAGGAAAGAATGTGTGTGGGGGTGGGGGCAGAACAACTCCAGAACACTATTTTTAAACTGTTTACATTATTTTTAATTTATCCAGTTCGTTTTGATGCATTGACTTTGAGACATTTAGCTTGGTGGGCTTCCATAGAATTTTCTGCACAGAATATTTCATCAAACATGCCTGCCCAGCAGTGTTCTCCCAGAGCTGTCTGTTATGCCCCCTGTACACAAGGCAGGGAGAGATTTCATTTCATGCATCATTCATGAAGCTACCACTGGTATCCTGCTAGTTGCTACATCTTACCCCTTCATCTGACTCCATCTTATTCTTACACCCAAGTCATCAGCAGGAAAGGCATCCCTGCACACCTGGAAATTGGTCACAGGAGGCACACCACAGTGATAGCACCTCTCAATCTTTTCAAATCAGTAATATAAGCTGAAAAGAGATCCAGTAGCAAGTGGGTGGGTGGGTGGGTGGCTTGTATTCGTCATCTTTCAGCTGCTTGGAATTTAACTCAAACACCTTCTGTGCTGCCCATTTTCCAGATGTTGCAGCTCTGGATGCAGCAAAGGGACCAGAAGGAGGAAAAGAAGGAAAGTTAAAAAAAAATAGCTCATTAGGAATTTTGCAGTATCTTTCACTCTGCTGTGGGCAGAGCTCCAGGAGTCTCAGAATTCAGTTTTGGAAGTCCACAGGCCCATTCACATCTGCCAGCACCAGAGGTGACCCTCTTGATCTGCCTGCTCATGCAAATCACAGCAAGCGTAGGCCTTACATGGAAGCCCTGATTCATCCAAATACTGTCTCTTTTGTTAGTGCAGCAGTGTCGTGCATTTCCAGAATTTCCCCAGCACCAGGCTGTCTCTCAGTATGACCACATACTACCAAATGAAAATCAGTGGTACAGCACATGTGAAAGAGTCCTGATTCAAGCACAGGCATTTCCAGACAGGACAAGGACAGACTCCAGCTATCAGGGCAGAAAATACTGAGCTGGATTGACTTCTGATTTGACTCTTTATAAAGCAGCTTCCTAATTGTCTTGTTTATTTCTGCTACTGGTCCTCCTGAATTTCTGCCACAGCTACACTGACAGATGGCCTGTCCCAGATGGCCTGTTGTCCATATGCTTAGAAAGAGGGATTTTTATTTCACTATAATTAAAGTCAAGACTGTGGATGGTTGTTTTGCTGGGTGAAAATCTGGCTCTGTGCCATTCAGTTCCACCAAGAGTGGAAAAGAAGCCCAGCTATCATCAGAATGTGGGTGGATGACCCTGACTTTGCCCTTGTGTTGACCAATACTCACTTCACAGCTTCATGCATGGTGTTGCACATCAATGGATCCTCAGATTATTATGTCCGCAAAATGGCTCATTACTGAAGAAAATGAAAGTTTTACCAATAATTTCAGAATTCTTTGTACTTTCCTTGCGATTCATTCCTGTTCTTTCTGACCTAGGTCTTCTAACTTTGTAGTGAATGCTACTTTACTCCAGGGGTACACCAACTGCAGAAACTTAGGCTGCTTCTTAGTCTGTTCCTAAAACCAGCAGGACACCACCGACCTTTCCCCAGAGCACAGAGTTGGGAAAACAGCCCAGTACACCATGGCTTCCAATGCTTTTGTTTTCTGTTGCTAATAGGAGGTACTTACTGGGGACAAGAGAGACTTTTTCCATCACCTCCATCCCTAGATCCAGATAACAGCAAGGAGTGATGCATATGTGTGGGGGAAGAGTATGCGCATGTGAGCCTAGCATGCCCCACCTCCCCAGACAGACCACTGGCTTTTCTTGAGCTGGCCTAGTTATAAACACTTCATTGGTCATTGCCTGTGCAACATTTCAGTTGAGGTTTTCTCTATCTGGCTAATTACCAGCTTGGGTGGCCACTCACCCATCACCCAAAAAGAGGACATAGACTTTGTACAACATTTACAACTTGTGTGTGTGCATAAAGATCCAGTCTGCATGATCACTGTGACTTGTTCAAGATGACAGCATGCCATCATGTGTCCAGCTACCCATACAGCTATGGCTAATTGTGTTGTCTGACCTCAAGGGTTAGTTGAGGGTGGTTCCCCTTCAAACAAACTATGCCACTTGGGTTCAATCTTTTATGCTTGGACAGATATTTAGGCTAATGTCATTTCACGCACACCATGCAGACCACCACAATTTGTTTAAGTTGAAGAGATCATGCACATTGGACCAATGACTCTACAATTACAATTTCAGTAGTAATACACTACTCCTTTCCAAACTGGGGAGACTGTGATCAGGTGACTATGACTGGGTTTACACAGCACGACAAGATAGAATATGGGTTGTTCTTCAGTGATGGGTTATTATCCTGTGTGAACCCAGCCATACTAACAAACATGACTTGTCCATGCTTAACAAACCATGGTTTGGTAGAATGGCAGGATTCATACCGCACAACAACCCCCAATTCAATGACAACCTACACTTAATCCATGCTCTGTTTTGTCATGTTGTATGAACTAGGTCATTGTGCCTGCCCAGTTGGCTGCTCAGGTGGGCATGTTCAAGGCCCCTGCTGCTCTGCCATCTTGAGTCCTTTACCATTAAAAAGACTTGAATTGGAAAGCCCTTCAGGTAGAGACTGTGACTGAACATCTTTTCAAAAAGAATATAGTCCTCTCTAAATTAGGATACAGGGCCAGTATCCCATTTGTTTGCTGTTCCCTCCATCCTTGCACTACTACCAGCACCAGTGCAATTTTAGACTGTGCAAAACTCTGTTTGAGATAGCTATCTACCAAGCCATCTTGTGCCATTTATCCCTGGAGCATCCTGGCAGCGCTGGCTTCTAGACCTGTGGGTACTCAAGCGACTCTCCCTTGGCTGCCTACAGTCAAGCACTGGCACAGCACAGCAAACAGGTGCTGTAATTAAACCTAGCACGGGTATGTTATTGTGCAAGTAAGCAGAAGGAGTTCTCCTGATGTTGTGCCAAGTGTTTACTTCCTCTTCCTGATACAAGCAAAATTTGTAGGGTCTGACCCTCCCAAAATATCATTTTAGTTCTAGCTCCATCTGCTAGTATTATCTGAAAGGTAATTTATTCTGCTAATAGAACATTAAATTATCCATCTGTCCATTGATCAAGATGTTGTAACTCACCTAGATTTTTAGCACTTATTGATAAATAAGTTCATCTTGTTTCATTAAGATGCTTAACTGCCTCTTATTTTCATCACCTGAGGTCATGTAGGTTTCCCTTCTGGCATAGCTCCATAATATAGAAATATTTACAACTGCAAGGCTGCACATTTACCAAAGAGTAAGTTCCATTTAATTCAATGAGGCTTACCTCTCAATAGAAATCCATAGGGTGCACAATAGATGAATACGTGTATGCATTGGTTTGTTTGTCAGATTTTAATCCCGCCTTTCTTTTCCAACATCTGATCCAGCACCACCTGATGAAGGGCACAAAGTCCAGACAATTTATGACAATTTTATGTTTTAGATCTTTAAGCTTCCAGAAGACTTTATTATAATAAAATGGTTTTCACCTGATGCAGAAGACCACAGGAGGTGGTGGGAGGAGCAGACAAGGTAACTCTCCAAGAGCAGTGAGCTCCATAAACTGGGAAGTTTCTCCCCATAAAAAAAGGCTCTTTCCCTCATTCCCACCAACCCTGCCTCGGCCAGTGCTGAGTGGTGATCCCAGCAGTGGTCTTGTCTTTATGCAGCAAATGCTGGGAGGCAGAAAGGAGCTGCAGTATCGGAAAGCAGAGCTGCCTATACCAAACAGCCTGTGCTGTACCACCTAATCAAGCTCGTTGACCTCAGGTGTGCTGGCCCTTTGCCAGTGTCAAAGTAAGGTTCAGCTGCTGGTCTGGTCAGACTCTCTATGTGGAATTGGGGAATCCAGCAGACCTTGTCTGTTGCTCAAGGCAGCAAAATGTTTTAGGCCAACCCTGGAGAAATGCAGAATATTGTTACTGAGCCAGTGTCATGTACTGGTTAGAGTGTTTGACTGGGACTAGGAGAGCTGGGTTCTAGTCCCCACTCAGCTGTGAAACTCAGTGGGTAGTTTTGGGACAGTCGCTGACTCTTAGCTTGCAGGGTTGTTGTGAGGATAGAGAGAGGAAGAGGATCATGTACACTGAATTGAATTCCTTGGCTCCAAACATAATAATAAAAATGTATAAAATGCAAGAAGATGGTCCTTATGGCTTCCTAGTCCTTGGTTTAAAAATAATACTCAGCTTCTTGAATTACAACAGGAAATAAAACAGGATCCAATGAAGGTAGAGCAGGAGTGGCGTGGCTTAGTGTGGCATGGCCTGCTCCCAGAACCCTACTCTGGCCAGCCAGAGCCAACCTGACAAAGGAAGCTGGTTACTAATTTTACTACCTCTGCAACATTGTTTCATCACCATGGAGCCCACCTATGAAGCTGGAAGGAAAAGCTGCAATGGACCAGGTGACCCTCTAACAGCAGAGTCACCAGCCTACCTTGCAGCCTGAAGTGTCCAAACCTCCCTCTTTGATGTAACTTGAATATGACTAGATTTGGCCATGCATGGGAACATCAGGAGCACTGGCCAAAGAAGGGCAAAAACACTCCTGGTTTCCAGGAGTCATTTATTTATTTATTTTTCGATTTATATCCTGCCTTTTTCCTACAAAGGGCTCAAGGCGGCTTACATCTCCTCCTCCATCTTATCCCCACAACAAGAACCCTGTGAGGTAGGTTGGGCTGAGAGTCTGTGACTGACCCAGAGTCACCCAGTTGGCTCCATGGCTGAGTGGGGACTAGAACCCAGGTCGTCTGAGTCCCAGTCCCATGCTCTTAACCACTTCACCACACTGGCTCTCCCAGTACACCACACTGGATCTCTGCCTTCTGGCCTGAGAATCAAAAAGTAGCACTGGATCCCAGGAGCACTCCTCAGTGATGGATCTGATTTCTCTACGGAGAGAGTTTCCTTGTCAAACAGACTGGCTCGCTTGGGGCAGCCTTTTCCAACAACAACTCCTAACTTTCCTGATCTTTGGTCATGCCGGCTAGAGCTGATGGTTGTTATTAAATCCAAGTTGTCTGGAGATCACCAGGCTAGGCAAGATGGTAGGGAAAGTTAGATTGAAGAAATGATAAGTTAATGCATTAGACATTTGTGAAAATGTAGATATTTAACACAATTCCAGCATAGGGTTGTCACCACCTTTGCTGGATCCTGCTTGCATGTCTTTTGCAGCAGCGTATTCTGCATGACATGGAGACCATTGCCTTCTAATTTGGACAGATCATGCTGTAGTCCAAAGCACATGAACAGGACAGGCTGTATTATCAGGACAGTAAGCAATGCTGCTGCATTTGGGGACTAGATCAGACCACATCGTGATTTTTTAATTCAGTGAGCATGATGCAGTTCCCACAGTCTGAGAGGAACTATGAAGGATAATTCTGCTGTCACTGAACCAACAGGAGATGAGCAGTGTTTCTGATTTATTTCACATCTCTCATTTCTCAGTGGACTCAGTGAGGAAGGTATATGATGCTGGTTGAGGGATGCCTGGCCAATGTGAGTGGCAGTTGCTTTTCTGACTTGTCAGAAGCTGCTAAGCACAAACTGTGAGGATTGGTCTTGGCTAATGCACTTTTGTGATGGAATAAACAAATGCCAAACTATATGGTTCACATTCTAATTCTAACCTGAGATAATTTTTAATGCATGAAGGATAAAAGTGATTTTGCCTTGCATTGTTCCATCCAAAAGGTTCACACAAAACTTATAATGGCTCCATTAACTATGTTTAATAAAAAACTAGTTCACACATGTAACTCAGATAACTTTTTTCCCCTTCTTATGATCCCGCAGATGTGCTCAGTTTAACTAATGTACACATTGAGATTAGGATTAGGAAGGTACAGACTAACCTGTGGGTCTCTAATGGACCTAAACTTGGTGCTATTCCCTTTTTTAAATGCATGTGTGTCTGTGTGTGGGGGGTGTGTAATTTCATATATGGATAAGGAATGGCCCTCTGTTATACATGAGAAATATCAGCACCATGTGAGATTTTATAAATAGAATTAAAATGAAACACAACAGGCAGTCTTGCTTGTTTTCCACTACAGGCTCTGGAAGGAAATTTTGCTTTGAATTAATGCTTTGATAAAGAGGAAATCACACAGAAGGTCAAAATCAAAGTAATACCTAGTATGGAGGTAGGTCATCCTTGGAGGAAGAGGATAGATACTAACGGTACAATATTAACAGTGTTTTCTCTAAAGAAATTCTCAGTGAGGTCTATAATGCTTACTTGCAAGAAAGTATGCACCAGATTGTAGCTCACATTCTCCATCAAACCTTGCTTTCATAGAAAGTTTCAGAGGCAGAATATGGGAGAATAAACCTTCCTGCTGAGAGACTAAGAGGGAAACAGGGCTTGAAAGGAAAGTAAAGAAAGAATGCTGTGGAGAAAGAGATGAGAAGAGCAGCAGAGAAAAGAGTCATCTACTTTTGTCAGGAGGCATGTCTGCACTTTCTTTTCCACAACAGTGCCCAAAGGGCACTATTTGCTGGGTATTTAAGGTAATGAAAGATCCAACAGCATAGTTTTCTAACCAGTGTGGAGTGGAGCTGGAACTCAAAGGGTTGACACCTCTGGGCACTCTGATGAACAGGAGCATGGAAAGCATCTGCCATCCATCTCAACTTCCATGTTCCCTCTATGGAAAGAGTCATGATGAACACTCACATTTCCAAATTTAGCATGACAAGACTGTTCTCCAGTAGGTAAGAGGCGAAATATCACTGATCCTAAGGAAAGTTTGTTAGCAAGGATGTATGAGTTGTGATAAGCTACATCTCCACCTTATTTCTAGTCTGTGTGCATAGCTTTTCAGTCTGTATACATAGCTGTGAGATGACCTGGAAATTTAGAACCAGCTGTACTCCAGCCTGACTAACTGTACTGAACCACAAAAAAATGATAGAAATACTGTGTTCTGATAGAGAAGCAGTATTCTAGTCCATGTCACAGACTGCCAAATTATGGGCCAATTCACATAATCAAAATGGTCCACCAGGGTTTGCTTAAGTCTCAGCACATGCTGGTGTGTGCAGGGCCGCATTCTGTACATTCAGCCTCTGATTGGGTGTTGTCATATTGTTCAAATCTGGCCTGAATAGACCATGGAATATGAAGGGGTTGCATAACCCATAGCAGCTGGGTTTGGGTGACATAGCACCCAGCCAGTGTTGAATATACAAAATGACAGTTGCCACATGCCACCATGTCCCACAGCTCACCACACACCCATGGTCCATTGTGGATGGTTTGGGCAACATGATAACCTCATTCAGGAGCTGCATATCCAAAACACTGATCAGCACATGCAAGCAAATGTCATGGTTCACTGTGGCTTAAACAGCACAACTGGGTTGTTTTGATCATGTAAACCAAATCAGTGAGTGTTGCACCAGTTTCCGAATGCTTCATGCCTTATTGACTATCAAATTCCCCAATCCTTGGACCAGTACAGCCATTTTTTAGTGGCCAGGGTGTGAGAAAATCTTATAATCAGCCACCTGAACAACACTTTGTGGATGGAGGTAGCTCATATCTCTAGGCATTCTTATGTTTGCTTTAAGATGAAATAGCCCTGATATTGAAAATGTGGCTCCAGGAACACACTGCTCCTGTTCCAAGGAAGCTTTTAGATGTGCTCAACAGTCAGTTAGCCATCAGAACCCTGGGAGGAATTAGGAGTGCGTGGGGGATAAGAAAGAATCATTCAAGGCAGAGTGTTCCTAGAAGTAATCATTGCCTGATGAAGTTCTGTCTTTTTTTAATTAGTATATCTGCTTTCCTCCTGTTAAGAAAAAATGGAAGAAACTGTGGAAAGAAATTGAAGATAGCACCATTCCAATCTATGCGTAGAATTGTGTGAACAGGGCTGCAATTGCACAAAGCCTTGTTTGGAAGCGGTGTGTTGGTGTGTGAAGAAAATGGAGTTACGGTTTTGGATGAATCTTGTAAGAGGCCCACTTCTGTGCCTCAGAAATATGCTCTGTTCCAGCCTTGCCCAACCTGGTTCCATGCTGAATCCTCACCATTCCCAAACATGCTATACTGGCTCAGAATTATTAGAATTTTCATTCAACACACCTGCAGGTATCAAACTGAGGTAGGCTACTCTATTTGTATACTTCTGTACCCAACACATATTATATAACTCTGGTATGTCTCTAGCAGTCTGCCATCTAAAGAAAGCAAGCTCCAGGCAGGTCCATCCTGTGAACTTCTCACCTCTCAGGAACTGGAGGAGATGCATTTTTGTGCTGGGTCATCCATATATATGAGAGTTTATTGATCAGAATAAACAGAATAGAGAGATCTCTGTCCCAAGGAGCATATAATCTAAATTTCAAGAGACTGGAAGGGACTTGTAAACTTCCTTGGAGAATATGCAGTTGGGCACATTATGAAATTTATCTTACATAAAAGAAACATAGTAAATATTACCTTACATCAAACTTGGGTTCCCAGCAGTCTTCCTATTCAAGGGTGTGTCTGTCGCTTCCATCCATTCTAATACTGATAGACAAACACTGACTTGCTTTTTCTTGTCTTAATTATGCTTGCCTTTTCTATGAGAAAATGATATGAAACTGTAGTCTTCTGAAAGGTCATTCTTGGTTTTTGAGTTACCACTGTGCATTCTCCTTCAAAACTTGACCTATAAATAGCAGGGGTATTATTGTTGTTTTTCTGCCTTGGATTTGTGCAAGCTTCATGTGGCTAAGAAGTTATTACTATAATAATTTGCTACACATGTCCATACACACAATCATTATATTAGTTATTCAAACAAGCTTGAGCATAACCATCTTGCTGCCATCTTCTCAGAAAAAGAAATGTAGCAGAGAGTTGTTGACTGGGTAGTCACAAAGAAAATGTTAAAAAATTGAGCCTAAGGAAAATGAGCAATTCTGAGAGTTGGTTAAAAGGATGCTTTCCTCTATAGGTCACTAAGTGAAATCCATCACAGCTGGTACTAAGCAAACAACAAAAATAATGGCAATTTTAATGAGGACAGAAAGGAAGGGCACAATCTAACCAAGAGTTAATTCACAGAGCATAACAGATCCAATTGCGTCCTTCTTCTATATAAGCCATTTCTAAATGTGTTAGACTGCAGCTCCCAAAATTCCAATCAACATGGCCAGGCATGGTGACCTTGTGCCTACAGGCAATCCCATCCCAGGGTGCAAGTTCTGATGGAGCAGTGACCACCGGTACTGGCTGTTACCACCAAGAGTAAAGCAAACTCACATTTCTCAGCTCTCAAGTACTCTCAGTCCGTTGGGAACATCTGGCCAAGAATTCCAATATAGTCCTTTGCATGGGGCTTCTTTGCAGCAGCTTTGTATCCTTAGGGGAGCAAAGTTACAGATCTTGTTCAGCACATTGTGTGCAACCAAAGTTTTCAAACTGAGTAGCATGACCCAAAACTTGGTGCATTCCCTTGTGAGCCTTCCCATTTTCACCTCAGTACACTCAGTAAGGGCTTCAGTGAAAACAGGATATTTATTAAGGATGCAGAAAAAGTACACAATGGGGCAAATATGCAGCCATAGTGGGTTTGTTTATTAATTATTTTTTCAATTTGTATGCCACTACAATAGCCCATATCTGAGCTCTCTGAGTTATGGCATTGTGTTGCCAAGAGGCATTCAGAATGCAATGAACACACTAATGGGTGAAGGACAGATTGATTCAGCAAAACCATATTAAAAAGATGTGGGGGGGGGGGAAGCAGATTAAAGAAAAGTAAAGCAACTGAATTAATGCAGCAAGCAATGATGAAGCAAGATCATAAGCTTATGCCCCTTCCCTCCAGTTGATGAGAACCCCTTTCATATAGGCAATGAAAGGACCCCAGATTTGCTGGGATAGAGGTTCTGAATGTGTAGGGTCCAGGGGACATATGTAACTATCTCAATGATCCCTCCTATTCTGGCTGTACTCCACTGACTTTGAGAATGTTTGGCAGTGAGCCAACATAGACAATTCCCATCTCAGCTACTCTGTTCAGAAATATTGTAACCTTGAGATTTCACCAAAGGTTTAACCACCAGCCTTGAGCTGCATAGTCTCAAACAAATAATTCACTCTGGGAACACATGGCTAATCTCTAAAATCAACATGCTCAAATGACCATCTAGGTATCAGAAGAAGCTACCTGTGCTCCTCTAATTCCTTGAAATGGCAGTATTTCTACAATAGGCATTCATGAACGCCAGGCTGCTGAATCTCACCCCTGTCGCTGTGGTTACTCTTGTCAGCACTCAGCAGTTGAATTGCTGAGTTAATCAATTCAATATGTCTTATTGCATTGGTTAACAAATTGCCCTGCAACAGACCATGTATTCTGGGTGATTTATTAACTGCTCCGACAAGCCACCTTGCCAGGTTTGGAGAGCATAAGGAGCTGTACCCGATGAGGGCAATTGTGCAAATCAGCCACCACAGGGCTGGCACTAACCTTGCAAGTGGACTAGACAGTCAGGAGCCCCTAGTGAATGGGAAGAAATGTGGTGAGAGTGGGAGAGGAATCCCCCAAACTTGGGCAGAGGGGCCTTTCATGAACAGAACTTTCCTTCTCTTAGAAGACAGGTCCTAGACCCAACATGGTTTTTTGGCAAGGCATAGACAATCACTTATGTAATTCATGTGACAGTAGCGATAGCTTGAATCTGTTGAGCTGGATTTTACTTAAATCACATTTTGGTAAATCATTCCATTGATTTCAAAGAATGTACTCCAAGTATTTCTTAATCTGGAGCCAATCCAAATATTTATTATTTTAATAAAGGGCCTGGAGTGTGTCCTGGATGGTTTTTAGGCAGCTGGTGTTGCCCAATCTAGCCAACAGAATGGGAAGGATCCTGAGCAAAATGTGGTTCTATAATTTTAATATCATTGATGGTACACTTTGGAAATAACTGTGTGGTGCCTACAGTTTCAAAATGTTAAATTATTCAATGCACTGAATTAAGTACCTGTCCAAAGGGTGACAAGGCAACACCATTACCAGAGTTTCTGAACTGAAAATAGTGAGCCAGGCTTCCTTCAAAAGAAACAGTTTTATTTGTTTTTCCAAATGATGAAGCAGCGTAACAGTGCTGAAGCATTTTGCAAGCCCATTGTAGAACATCTTCACAATTCCTAGGACTGCATAATTAAGCATACTCTCAAAACACTTGTTTAGCTGCCTTCAAAAGTTTCTATACTTGTAATAAGACAGTCAACATGGAATGAAACCTTTTTAAGAATGAGGCAGCTAACCTGAAGGTGTCTATGGGAAGAGAAGAGCATAGAAATGCGCTTGCAATTTGTTCCTTTGAAAACAAGGGTTGAATAAAAACCCGCTTTTATTTAAATGGACAGTATGGAGAGTGTTGTTTGCTCTGGTAATTGGGTACAAGAAAATGTGATAGAACAGGAGCAATTAAAAAGAAAAAAAATGGTACTCTGTTTATCAAGAGTTGTACATAGCTCAGTATCTGAGGGATGTTTTCTCAATTCCTGAGTTACATCTTATAGAATCCCTAGTGATACATCACTGCAGTATACACTAAGACTTGGAGTCACCTGGCCCTAGTTTCACTAGGTCTAACTGTGCATCTTAGGAAACCACCAATATGCTCTTATGAAACAAAAATGTCACTGACCGATGTTGCAATGTGACACATTAGAGGATTCTGGTTATACTCAGCAAGGCCAAGGACAATGGTTTATGAAAAGAAAAGAGAGATCAAAAAGTATCAGTTTCAGTGCAAAACATGAAGTGTGTGTGCATGTGTGTGCATGTACATGTTCATACATGTTTTTAAGAACTGTGCACAAACTTCAACAAATCCAGACCAAATATCCAAATAAGCATGCATTTGCTGGTGGCACCTTGTACAGCACCCATGCAAACACTGAAAGCACATTTTATAGAAGGAAAGAGTTCTTCCTTCCAATGCTGTAGCACCAGTTCTTTACCTGTCAAGATAGTGCAGAGAATCCATATCTGCTGACCATTCATTAATTTCCACCAATATATTTTTTTAAAAATAACACATTTTCAAATAAATAGCTGCTTCCTCTCAAAAGAAGTAGCTACTGAATGCAGGCAGGCTAATAAAGATAGAGGAAGTCCTTCAAATGTAGCGAACATTTATATGACCTAAAAGTGATGCAGAAGTGAGACATACAGCAGCTAACCAGCTAACAATGGAAATGTTGGCCTCTCAACCAGCTTCCTACAGCATAGCCTAGCCAACTTTACAAATATCTCACCAAAGTTAACATTGTTCTTCGTTCTGGGCACTCACGCCCAAATTCTTTTTGTGGCAAGTGCAAGGTAGATTTAATTAGCAGAAATTGACTTGATGGTATAGAACA